>NC_135428.1:11460051-11760051 GCF_051991245.1 Festucalex cinctus | reverse complement strand
TATTGAATATTAGTTGTGTAGTTGTGTAATTACTTCATAGTAATCGTTTAGTAGTGGTGTAGTTGATGTGTATTAGTAATTGTGCAATTGTTGCATATTAGTTGTCGTGTACTTGTTTTTGTGTATTGGTTGTGTAAAAGTCAAGTAGTAGTTGTGTAATTGTTACACAGTATAGTAACTGTGTAGCAGTCGTGTCGTGTTTATGCATTTGTTGCATAAAAGTTGTGCAGTTGTTGTGCAGTTGTCACATGTAAGCCGTGCAGTTGTCGAGTACGAGTGGAGAAGTTGTGTGGCCCTTTTGTAGTTGTTGCGTAATTGTTATATAATAATTGTGTAGTAGTTGTGCAGTAACTGTTGTTGTTGCATACTAGTTGTGAAGTTATGTAGTAGTTCATGTACTAATAATTCATGTGTAGTTGTTGTGTGATACTGTTGTAGTTGTTGTGAAGTAGTAGATATATGTTGTGTAGTCGTGTAGTAGTTGGGTAGCTGTAGTGTAGTAGTCATGCAATAGTTGCTGGGGAGTTGTGTAGCAGTCATGTAGTTTTTGCATAGTTGTGTGGTAGTTTTATTGGCAGTTGTGTAGTTTTCGTGTAGTAGTTGTGAGTAATTGTGTAGCTTTTGCATACTAGTTTTGCAGTTGTGTAGTAGCTGTGAATTTGTTGCGTTGTGCTCGTAGTCATGTAGTTTTTGTGTAGTAGTTTTGAAACTACTAGTAGTCGTCGTTGTGTGGTAGTTGTGTAGTTGTCCACTGACATTTCCTTGTACGATGTAGCTGTCATCATTGCGGATGTCTCGCGCCAAACCAAAGTCGCAGATCTTGGCAACATGACGGTCGGTCAGCAACACGTTCCTCGCTGCCACGTCTCTGTGGATGCACTGACACACACACACACACACAAATATATTGACCCGACACACTCACATGTATGTATAGAGTGCGTGTGTGCATGTGTTACATTTCGTGTAGACAGGAAGTCCAAACCCTGAGCCACCTGATATGAAAACCTCATCAGGTCACTCATAGACAAACGCGCACTTCGCTCGACACCTGAGGGACATGCACACACACACACACACGCAAATGTTACTGTGTATGGATTTGATGTGTGTTTATGTTGCGCAAGTGTGTGATGTGCATGTGTGTGAGACATTTGTGTATGTATGTGACATGTGAGTGTGCATCCATGTTAATCCGTCCATGTGTGTATTACCTAAGTGTGAAAGCATGGGCTGCATTTCCTGATACTCGGAACAACAAGAGATTCCGCTGTCACTGTATCACAAAAACACGCACACACTATTGTGACACGTGTGCACATGAGCCAAAACGGGAGAAGATGAGGTCATCGCACCTCCTGAGTCTGACATTGGAGTATTTGGCGTCGTGCTCGGCCGGCTCCAGACTCAACATGGCCGCCACGAAGTGCTGACCGTGCGTGCGCAGGAAGTTGAGCAGGTCGCCGTGGAAACAGTACTCGGTGATCATCAGCATGGGCCCTAAAAGTCAAGTGAGTAAAACGTTTTACGTTGAGGCAATGTAAAGCGAGGTCAAGAGAAGTTAAGTGACCTCCTCGAGTGCAGGCTCCCAGCAGGTTGACGATGTTGTCATGGTAACCAAGATGGCTGAGGATCTTCAGCTCACACATCAGTGCCTCGCGTTCCTCAGAGTGAGCGCTCGCTGCAAAACAAGTACTTGTTATGAAATACTCGAGGACCGTATTTTTCGGATTATAAGTCGCAGTTTTTTTCACAGTTTGGCCGGGGTGCGACTTTTACTCTGGTGTGACTTATGTGTGAAATTAACACATTATTATACCATTTCACATGTTATTTTCACACTAAACCGCAAGAGGGCGCTCTAGGCCTGTGTTGATAAATTCAACATTGCATCGTCTACCTCCCGAGTTGGGGGAGTTGTTTAAAAGTGACACCGAGGATGAAGATTTCATTGGATTTAGTGATTTGGAGTGAAAATGATAGTTTGGTGAACTTGTTAGCATGTTCTTTATACTAAAGTTATATGAATAACTTGTAGAGATGGGAACATAATTCACCCATGGAACGTTGGGACGAAGGGAAAGTTCCGAGTGGGAAGGTTTTGTTATGTGGAAAAGGGGAGTTAGCCTGTTAGCTTCTAGCTGAGTGGGGAGTTGCTGTTAAGACCTCAGAAGCTGATGTCAATAAAACGCCAGCCTTTGGCTCCGCGCTTCAACACTCCGCCTCCGACTCCCGTCACTGCTCGCTACAAACTCTTAATATGTTACGTCGTTACTGACATTACCAGGCATGTCAGTCATGTAACGTTAGTATACCGTACACTCTTTTATTTTTATTTGAAATTTCCTTTCAAGATGACATGTATGTTTTTGGTGTTGGATTTTACCAAATAAATTTCCCCCAAAAATGCGACTTATACTCCAGTGCGACTTATATATGTTTTTTCCTTCTTTATTATGAATTTTTTGGCTGGTTCGATTTATAATCCGGAGCGACGTATAATCCGAAAAATACGGTAGTTGTTGAGTATTTTTCAAAGTAGCTGTGAAGTAATTCTTTAGGCGGTATGTTATTGTGTAGTCGTTATGTTGTGTATTGTTGTGTGAAGGTTGTGTAATAGTTGTCTAAGTGTTGCAGTAGTAATGTAGCAGCTATGTCATGGTTGTGTAGTTGCATTTTACGTTTGAGCATCTTGACGGCGACGCGTGTTTCGTCCTGACTGCCGAGGCCGTAGGCTGTGGCCTCCACGACCTTCCCGAAGGCCCCCGACCCCAACACACCTCCTAATGGAGACAGAGTGAGCAAGCGATGGGGTCAAAAGTCAAGGCAAAGCTCTGGAACCTGGGTCAGGGAAGAGGCGCGGTCCGGTCGGTGGGAGGTGAAAGGTTACCCAGGCGCAGCTTGTCTCGAGGAAACTCCCACTTGAGGTTGTTGTAGGGCAGTAGGCTGGGGTCCACGAAGGTGTAGTTGTTACCTGAGCAACTCTCCACGATCTTCCAACGGATCTCGTACTTGGGTTGCTGCCAAGGGATGGAAAGAAAGAAACAAGGAGATGAAGGACGATGAGAAGGAGGCCAAAAGAAGAGGAGTGGAGAGATGAAGAAAGAGGTCAAGTAGAAAGGTGAGGAGGCAAAAAAGAAGATGAGAGAGAAGGAAAAGAAAAGTGAGGAAGACGAGGAGGAGAAAGAAAATAAGATGAGGAGGAATAGAAGAAAAAAGGAGGGAGAAAAAGAAGAGGAAGAACGAAGGAGCAGGAGATGGTGAAGGAGGAAGAAAAAGGAACAAGGAATAAATGGAGGAAGAAGATAAAGAGAAGAGAGTGATGAAACAGGAAAAAGAGGAGAAAGAAGATGAGGAGGAGAAAAAGGAAGAAGAATAAGGAAGGAGAAAAGGAGGACGATTAAAAATCTGTTGATGACAATAATGATGATGATGAAGCGCAAGGAGGAAGAAAGCGTGTTCATGACGACATACGAACCCGCCTGATCCTGATGATGAGGAAAATGACGAGCAGCAGGAGCAGGGTCGCCCCCGCAGAAGCGGCCGCCAGGGGCACCGTCGACTCACGTTTGCCACCGGAACCTACAGAACCTGAAACGGCAACGACAACATGTCAAAGACATCCAGCAGGGCCTGAATAAACAACATTCCAAAAAATTGGGAGGGGTGGGGATTATTTATGCGCTTACGCAGGAAGAAAACATCTCGCGAGCGTCCCACGCTGTTGGTGGACACGCACTCAATGGTGATGTCATCAACTGGTGCCTGCGGGAGGGCCAGGTGTTTCTTCAGCGTCTCCCCCTCTTGCGTGGTGACATCATCAGGCTGATTGGCCGCGACCTCTCCGCACCTACACAAGGGAGTCCGAATGACTCGGATTTGCCAACCAGAGCGCGGCGAAGGCGGAGACTGTCCTCTCCACCCCCGTTTTTAAACCTACGTCTCGACAAGGCCGTTGCATCGCGACCACAAGATGGTGGGCGGCGGAAAACCCGAACCGCTACAAATCAGGGTGTCGTTTTCCACCGTGATGATACCGCTCGGGGCACCTGCGTCGCACAAAAACAGCCGATAAGATCAATGGTGCCGCCGACAATGAGGAAGACGATGAGGAAGAGCTGCTTACGAAGAACTCGCAGGTCAAAGTTGAAGGAGCCGTTGAGGAGGGCATTAGCATACCGTAAGGCGTAGAGACCTTTCTCTTCATCACGCACGCGACGCAGGAGCAAGCTTGCTTGGGACCTGCCAACGGAAACGTGATCCTTAAAATTCGTTAGATTATGGAGGACTAATCCCTTGAGATTTTTTAAAAGGATCCAAAGTATGCGTGCCATGTACACAATAACAAGACTGTAAATAATTACTTGCACAAACAAAAATAAGAAAACAATACAACTAAATAAGTACGATACAAAATACACATATCTATAGAGAAAACTATAAACAGTCATGTTTAATAATGATTTGAGGAAAGGCCATAACCAGTAGCAAATATCACAGGACAGGACAGGAAACGGTTAGGACAGGACAGGCTTGATGAACCTGGTAATGTCACACGCTATGACAGGGGTGTCCAAACTACGGCCCAGGGGCCATTTGCGGCCCGCCATACATTTTTTGGCGGCCCGCGGCAAATACTAAAAATAATTTTTCAATGCTGTTTAAAAATAAAAAATGAGGGTCGATTAAACATTTCTAGCTATGCAAAGACACAAATTTCCAGCTAATAATTCAGTTTCAGAAATAAAAATAGTTTAATCCACTTGTTGCTTAGTGTCAAGGTACAATTTGTGAAAACATCACATTAGATTAATGGTTCTAAAGTGTGGTCAGTTGACGACTGATTGTTCTTGTTATGGTTCAGAATGTCAAGTTGGGATCAGCTGCTGCTCAGTGGAGAGGCATATCTATTATAGTGGCACACAGGGGTCACTATTTGCCTTGTGACTGTTAGCAGTTTTCAATAAGTAACTGCACATTATATCAACAATTTATTTAATTTAATTTATTCATTGATTTTTTTACATGTTTAACTCATTCACTGCCATTGACGGAAAAATACGTCAAATTATGCATTTTTTGCTGGTCTGGCAATGACTGTGTTAATAAATAACTTTAAAAAATTCAATCAAAGTGGCCCTTGCAGGTTTCTATTTTTCTGTATGTGGCCCTCAGAGGAAAAAGTTTGGACAACCCTGCTCTATGAGGAAGGGATGGCAATGAGCAGCAAAGAGGACAGCACAGGACACGACAAGGTTAGTAAGCTATGTAGTGCTACGGAAGTTACGCAATGAAGTAGAAAATAGAAAAAGATGGGACAGGACAGAACAGAAAAGACGTTAAGGATCAAGCATCACACCTGGTGAGGACTGGACACAAGAAGTATCAAATAGGACAGCATATTACAGAAGGTAGTAAGCCAAGTAGTGCTACTGAAGTAAGTAATGGTTGCAACAAGCAAACAAATAAGAAAGAATGTGATGGGACATAACAAAAGAGAAAGTAAACAAGGCAGTGGCACTGAAGTATGTTGGGAGTGCACAAAGAGGGCCAAAATGTGGGCTCATGCTAACCTGTAGCCATTAGCCGCGTAACTCTGCATGTGTGACACACTGTCGTTCGGCAAGGTCCATTTGAGGCTCCTGATTGGCGGGTACGCTTCTATGGCGACGGTCAACATGACATCTCCGCCTTCAAGCACATCCACCGTACTGCTGTTGCTGCTGCTAATCTTGCTAGCCTCCATTGTATCCATGCTAAGATTGGCTAGCACTTCCCAGTCGTCCGTCACCGACTTGTCATTTGCGTTGGCAGGTTGTCGTCCAAACGGCTCCGTGCCTCTTGCACTAACATTGGCACTACTTGGAGCAACAGTACGGCGCTCCAGGAAGGCAGTCAGGAATGGAGCGTCTGCCGGATAGAACGCAAGTCAAACGTGTGATTGACACAACTCCCATGACCTGAGCTGCCTCCCACCTAAGACGAGGAGCCTGGCCGTCACTGTGGCGTTGCCGGCCTTATTATGCGCCGTACACGCGTAGCGCCCGCTGTGCTGTCGGCTGACGGTACTGACGGTTAACGTGTTGTTCATGTAAACCCGGTTGTGGGTACGACGATGGGTCTGAGTCGTGTTTGGAGCCTGTAGGCCAGCATGAGACCGTCCGTCAAATGTCAAACAACACAAAACATCAAAGAGCAATTCTCACCTCTACTTCGGGGTGTGTCCAGGAGATTCTGTAGAGGAGGGAGGGGTTACTTGTCACACATGTTACCGCAAACGTTTCTCCAACCAAACGGTAAAAATTACTCTGATTCAGAGACACCTCAGGAGGATGACGCTGTCCTAAACATACACACAGAGAAATGTCAGACAAATTAATGAGATACACAAGCAAGAGTCCGATAGCTAAAAGACTATCAAATGAGAGACACGTGAGATAGGCAAATCAGAGACAGAGAAGTCAAGATAGACAGATTAGAGAGACAGGCAAGTGAGTATTAGACAGGCTCCTTACTTGGCATGACGATGAGGTGTAGCTCACTGGATGTCACGCGTGTGTTGTTGTACCAGGCCGTGCAGACGTAGCATCCGCTGAACTTCCTTTCTATTTTGTGTATAAGGACTCCTGCACGGGGATCCACACTCACTTTCATGCCTGGGGGAAGACCCTGGCCCCGCCCCCCTGCCTGGTCTTCCTTTAATTGGAGGGTTAAGTTGGTAACTGACGGGTTGGTCAGGAGACAACGGAACAGGAAGTTGTCACCCTCCCAGATGTTGGGTGTGGAGCGAGGTGCGACGAAGACGTTGAACGGGTTGGATGGATCTGAGGGATGATTGATTAGGGAAGTGACTTTATCTAAGGGACAATTAAGAAGTAGTGCCGTCATCTGAGGGGTCTCTAATTTAGCTCACCTTTGATGTACAGGTGCACCGAGGCGTGAAATTGTTCAAGGCTGCGGTTGGCGTAGGCACATCGGTATGTTCCCGTGTGTTTCGGATGGGCCTTCCAGACTTTCAGCATGCTTCCGCGCACCACTTTTGCCATGGAGAACGCCGTGCTGGACCAGTGCAACGGTGCGTTCCCGTGACAACTGAGGTTGAAAGCAGAGCCTGCGGTCAAAACCGCCTCAGACCCGTTCTGCAGTGGGTCTGCATTCAGTCGAATAGATGGAAAAGAAAAGCCTAAAGGAAGACAATGTGATCAGTAGGCCTTTTCACCGTGATGTCACACTTAGGACTCAGTTGTGGAGTTATAACTTTAAACTGTTTTATACCATTTCATATGTCCTGATTTTTAGGATAAAACTGCACACACTCGGGCATCCAACATGAGTTGGATGAGAAGTGGACTACATCCAGAATAGCCATTTACGCTCACATTCAGACGGTCAGACCTATGGGCAATTTAGAGTCAATGGCCTTGGATGTCCGACAATCTCAAACTTTACAGCTTCAGACTGCCAACAGTCTCATACCTCAAACAGTTTCAGACCACCAATAACCACTTGTTACCATAAGTCACACACTGACAGACTTGGGCATCAGGCATGGGGCATACCCAGGACTGTTCGCAGCCAATGTCAGGACACACGTAGACAAGCATTCACACTCACATATGGACAATTTAGAGTCGACAGTTTCAGACCTCCAGTGATCTCAGACCTACGATATCCTCGAACGTCCGACAGTCTGAAACCTTTTATGGCATCAGGCTTCCAACAGTCTTAGACCTTTAAAGGTCTCAGACCTCAAATAGCCTTGAATGTCCAATGATCACAGACCTCTACCAGTCTCAAATCTTCCATGGCCTCAGACTGCCAACAGCCCGAGACCACCAATAACCTCCAATCTCCAAAAGTCATCCAGTGACAGACTTAGGCATCTGGTATGGGTCGGAGGAGGGGGGCAGTACACATAGAGAAAGCGGGTACTTCAGCAAACATGGAAACTCCACACAGGAAAGCCGTAGACCAGATTCAAACCCTTTAACCACTCAATCACATGTGACCCTTATACATAAACCAGTAAATACACAATATGGTATAGGTTTATTTATACATTTTTATTAGGTCTTAATTCTTCCAGATGATTCGTGAAGTTTAGTTTGAGGCCAAAGAAGAGATTTTTGTTAACATGTCGGTTGAGTTTCACAAGATGGTGAGAAAAACAGAAGTGAAACCTTTGACTTAACGTCTGTCAGCAGTTTGGATGGACGCACACACGCGTGTGTGCGGGTGTGTGCGTGCCCGTCTGGGGAAAAAAAAATATAAAAAAATAAAAAAGAGGAAGAAAAGGTGCTGTCCTCATCAGGATCAGGAAAATAGTCAAGATGATCCAATTGGCAGGTCTTTCACAAAAATACATTAAAAGTACATTTTCACAGTAACATTAGCCGCGAATACACCTAGCACCGTGCAGTTGGAGACAGCAGGTAGCTCCGCCCACATACCATTAATCAGCGGACTGGCCATTATGGAACGTGTTTGTCTCCACATACATGTTGTTATCAATAACTGATCAATAGTTTAGTTTGACAAACTTGAATGAACATGAAATTACATACAGTACAAAAAGACATCCTAAACATTTGGTATATGTCAAAAACATTTTTTTTCCTTGTCAATATTCTTCAACACAAGTTCCTCTTTCCACTAAGTAGCATAAATAACTACTCATGACTTACTTTTATGTTCCATGATATTTTAATAACAGCAGTGATTTGGTTTGGTTACTTACCTTCAGCGGAGATGATTGGCAGCAGGAAAAAAGGTAACAACAGCATCTTGATCTTCGTCTTATTCTTCCTCTGACTGACAGACACTCAAGCAGCTATACAACTTCCTGATAGGAGCTCACTAACTCAGCCCACCTCCTCGGGCCCCCATTCTAACTGGCCAAGCTCCCTCAGCACCTCCAGGGTCTTAGACATCCAACAGTCTGAGATCTTCAATTGATCTCCAGCAGCATCAGACATGAACTGGCCTCACATGTCCAACATCTTTGGTCTCGGACCTGCATGCAAATTTAGACCTTCAATAATCTCAGACTCTAGCAGTGGCCTCAGATAGCCAACAGTCTCAGACCTCAAATAGTCTTAGAGCTCTAGCAGTGTCCTCACTTCTACAATGGCTTCAGACTACCAACACTTTCATCTGAAAAAGTTTTGGACTTCCAATACTCTTAAGACTTCCAATAGCTTCCTCAGACTTGCAAATAAACTCAATAGTCTCTCACCTTGAACAGTTATCTCAGATCTCGAATCGCTTCAGTTTGCCAACAGTCTCAGACCTAAAAACATTTCAGAGTGTCAATGGCCTCAGATCTACAATAGCTACAGACTATCAATATTCTCAGATCACAAAATTTTGGCCGGCCAATGGCCACAAACGTCCACCAGTCGCAAACCTTTTATGACCGCAAACCTGCAGTCTTATACGTTCAACAGTCTCAGACCCCCAGTAGCTTTGGATGTCCAATGATCTCACACCCCTAGCAGTCTCAAATCTTCTATGGCTCTAGAACTCTACTGGACTCAGACTGTTAACAGTCTCAGTTTTAGACTACCGGTAACCTCAGATCTCCAGTAGTCTACAACCATTTATGGTCTTAGACCTTCATCGGTAGATGACCCCGAAGTGCTTCAGACGACCTCTGGCTTAAGCTTTCAAACCGTTTCGGACCTCCAGTAGTCAAACAGCCCCAGATCACCAATAAACTACTTTCTCCAAAAAGTCTACAACCCTCTTTGGTCTCTGATCTTCAACAAAAGATGATCCCCACGTGCCTCAGATTACCTGTGGCTAAAGACCTCAGTTCCCAACAGTCTCAGATCTACAGTGGCCTCAGATATAAAACGGCCTCAAAAGTCCAATGGTCTGAGACCTCCAATGGCCTCAGATGTCCAACAATCTTAGACCTCAACCAGTCTCAAACATTCTATGGCCTCAGACAGAAGAAAAACTTCTTATAGAGAACAAAACTCCAACACAGGACCATCTTTTATGCACAATCGTATTAGCTGAAATGTCCATGCTTTCATGTCGAAAGAACAAAACTAAGTCAACAGGCCTGCTATTTCAAACGTTATATTTAAAGTTGAGCATAATACATTGATATAAAAGAAATGCCAGGAATATTGCGTCACGATAACGTCATCATATTAGTTACAAGACTGTTATCTATATCGTGTTATATGAACAAGCTTCTCAAACGCAGCTTTCCTCCTCTCTTGATGATGTCACTTCCAGGGCAGCTGGAGACTCCTCAGCTCTAAACGGGAAACACATCAACATCGTCATCATGAAAATGATCATCATAATCATCTTCATGACGGCTACCTGTCTGCGTCCAGCGCAGCGCCCTCCTCTCCGCCGCCGCCGTGGCGTGCCTCCACCTTGACAGGAAGGATGTATTCACCATGGGAAGGTCCCGCCTCCTCCGGCCCCGCCTCCAATAGGTGAACCCTTGCCTCGGGAACGTTGCTTCCTGTACCGAGAGGCCATGATTGACGTGACAATTTCTTGATGAAAATCATGTCACGAAGGTTCACCTTTGGTCTCGCTTGGCATGTTGACGGCCGCGGACGTCAGTCGGGAGCGAACGACGGCCGGATGGTCGCCTGTCAAGAAGTTGTTCGTCAGCCTGGCGTACGTCTGGGGACGCAAACAAGTGGTCGCGCTTCAAGTTGACCTTCACGAGACAAGGAGACAACGTGGACGCGGAGGATGTCGTCACCTTTCTCCAGTCATCCGTCAACATGGCGTCCAGAGACGCCACCAACGACGAGAACAACGGCCTCGAGCCGGGATGCTCGCTCCAGCACGCCTGCATCAGGTTGTAACTGAGCACACGCATCATCGTGTCAAATATGTTGTACAAATTTAAATGGGTCATCATGTCCCACGCGTTATATTTCAAACATGTCATTTCATGTTGCTTTCCATGTTTATCAGGTCATATATCATGTTGCCATCCATCATATTATTGTATATTTCATACCTGCTGCTATACTGCTCCATATGTTATATGTCACATGTCGCCATGCATGCAAATCATGTTGCCAAATTCTGTTGTCAGCATTATACATGTCATATCATGCAAACATATGTCATGCATGTTGTCACAAGTCATACATGTTGGAGTTGGCATGTTGTGGCTGTGGTAAGCGGTGTCCTCTCTTTAGTGCAGTGTAGAATTGGTGTGTCATGGGAAGGTCTGAATACGGACTTTCACCTGCAGCGAAACACACGTGACACTCATATGTGTCATTGTGTGTCGTAGCGTCTTTGAGCGTCTTACCCAGAGAGAAGATCTCCCACAGCAGAACCCCGTAGGACCACACGTCGCTCTGGGAAGAGTACACACTTTGGAAAATACTCTCTGGGGACATCCACTTGAGGGGCAGCAAGGACTGTTGGGAAAAATCACGAGGAGAAAGTGAGGTCACAGAAGTGACACGGCACTTGTGACATCACGTGTTTTCGCGTTGCACTGACGCGTCCTTGAGCCACGTAGTCCTGATCCTTGAGCAGATCTCGGGCCAGACCAAAGTCGCCCACCTTCACCAGCCGCTCCTCGCACACCAGGACGTTCCGGGCTGCCAGGTCTCTGTGGACGCACTGCGACACACGGCACATGCTAACCGCACGCTAATCACAAGCCACACAAATGCTGAGAGTCTCTGTTGAGCGTACGTTGCGTGAGGACAGGAAGTTCATGGCGCTGGCGACCTGGAAGGAGAAGCTGTGAAGGTCACTCACGCCCAGGACGGTAGAGTCGCTGAGAAGTGGCGACAACGCCTCCAGCTGGTCTGATGGTGTACACACAAGTAGAGGAACATACTGGTATATGTACAATGACAAGCAGAGGTGCATACGGGTAAAACAAACACACAAATACAAATATGCTATGCACGCACATGCAAGTGCAAAGCAGGAAGTGATAGACGTACTGGCACACACAAAAACAGGTAACGGTATAGACACACTAATAGACACACACAAACAAGGTGGACAATCAGGAACAGGTACATACACAGACAGGTGAATCCAAATAGAGGTACACAAACAAAGAGAGACAAGCAGGTACAGGTACACACACACAAGCAAGTTTGCACGCATACAGACACAAATAGCTCCACAAGAAGGAAGAGGGAGACGCGAGGACTGGTATACACACACAAACAGAGGTATGTATACACAAATACATTTACACATACAAACCGGTGCATAATCAGGAAGAGCTTGACAGAGGTACTGGTATATACATTACCATGTATAAACAAACAGGTACAAGTATACACACATGCATTGACACAAACAAACAGGAATAGGCACACAAACAGTCCTATGTGTACACAAACAGGTACACAAGAAGAAAGATATACAAGCAGATACAGGTAAAGGAAACACACAAAAAGGTGCACAAGATGGAAGAGGAAGATGCAGGTACTGGTATATGCACACAAACAGAGATAAAGGTATATACACACAAATAGGTCTACACACGCAAACAGGTGCACGCGCTGTTAGAGAAATAACCAGATATATACACACACAATGAGGAAGAGGTGCACACAGGTAGAGGTATACACACAAACAACACACAGGCAGGTAGGGATAACCGCAAGTACATGTGGAGGAAGTAAACAGAAGTGGAGGTACACGCACAGATCACTGCTGACTTACCTGTCTCACCTGACACAGTGTTCTCGTTGTCGCTGACGATGGCTCCGCCCTCCTGCTTGCTCATATCCATGTAACCTCCGTCTGCCTCTCTGCACACACGCGCATGCAGTTTGTGTCTGTCTCTGTGCATTGTGTATTTTTTGTGTGCCTTTGTGTTTTTGCGTGTCTGTCTCTACCTCTTAGTGTGTGCATTGCTGTGTACAAACGTGTGTTTGTGTCGTCGCAGATAGTTGGCCAGGTCTCCATGGCAACAGAACTCCGTGATGACATAGATGGGACCTGTGGAGGAGGCACATGTCAGCATGCCGGCGGCCAGCAGGGGGCGTCATTGATCCTGCGCATTGCGCAACCGCGTTGGTATGCTCCAGCTGAGATATGCGGTGAGGTCACCTCCAGACGTGCACGCTCCCAGCAGGTTGACAATGTTCACGTGAGGACCCAGATGACACAAAACCTTCAGCTCGGACAACAACGACCGACACGCGGCACTGTTGGCTGAACATAAACACACAAGAAAACACGAGAAGAAGCTAGAGGTATACACAGGTACATTCACATGGAGAAGCAGGAAGCGGTACACACATTTGACCATCTTGACGGCCACTCTGGTGGTCTTTTGGTCTTGGAGCAGACCCGAAACTTCGGCTTCCACCACTCGGCCGAAAGCTCCGGAACCCAACACCTCACCTGCAGACGCCACATGGCAACGAGGATCGAGTGAAGAGTGCTACTTACTTGTAGTACTGCTACCGTACTACGGAGTACTACCTAGTTCTATTTTGTCTCTGGGTATTTCCCAGGAGACACTGTAGGGCAACTGGGCGGGGTCCAGGTAGGTGTACTCAAGTCCATCAGGACTCACGGAACCAATTAGTTTCCAGCGGACTTCGTAACGAGGTTTCTGAAGGACGAGAGTACCAGTAGTGCACTTACGAGTAACACAAGACTACCACTACACTGAGTACTACCGACCTTTCTCCACAAGATGATGAGTATGACCAGGAAGATGATGGCGATGACCACCAGAACCAGAACCAGTGCCAACATGGCCACCTGAGACAAGAGAGCTGGACAGAGAGTGCTTGGTCACTTGGACATATTATGGGATGCAATGTCATATAATCATCCAATCAACCATTTCTTCCATCCATCCGATCATGCAAGACCATCAGTCCATCAACCATTCATCCATCCATCATCATCATCATCATCCGTTATCTATCATCCATTTTTATCTATCCGTCATCTTCATCACGTTCCTATCAATCCATCAAGCAACCCATTATTAATTGATCCGAATATCCATCCATCAACAATCAATCCATCAGTCGACCGTCACCCATCCTTCATCTCTCATCCGATCAGCCACCCCACTTACAAGTGGACACCAGTCTGAGGTCTCTGGCTCGCCGTCCCACAGAGTTTGAGGCCTCGCATCGGACGGCGGTCAAGGTCGTTGTGGTCTTCAGGCTCAGCACGCTGCGCACCTGCCAGGGTGAGGACTGACGATGTCATTCCGGCACTCGAGGAAGATGTCACATGGGTGATGATGTCACCGTTACCTGGGTTAGGCCTCGGTCCGCCATGACGGTGATGTTCTCCTGGAGAGTCACGCCCTCTGATCCGCCTGATTGGCTCATCCAGCTGCCTGTCCCGTTAGCGCACCTGCAGACAAAAGCACAACACTTCCTGCGATGTCCACACAACGACACTTCAATTAAATGTGCCACCATGTTGGCGGTCAGATGGCGCTGATGTTGTAAGCCAAGTTATTCTTACCCGTGTGCACTGTGACATGTGAACCAGGTGACAGAAGGGGGCGGGGCTCCTTCACTGACACACAACATGTCCTGCGTGCTCATTTCAGTCAGTGATGTGATTCTCGGGGGGGCTGCAGACACACAAATGCACACGCACACGCACACAAACACACAGTGAGTTGTAGACATATTAATCATTGCCTACCCACTTACCTTGAACTTGCAGGTAGAAGAATACATCCTCTTGGTCATCTTCATTGTAGATTCTGGCTGTGTAACTTCCTGTTTGCTCCAAGCGGACCCTCGCCAAAGTCAACGTGTTCACATAGCTGTCACCAACAGAAGGTGTATTTAGCTGGTTATCATTGGTCTCAGCATCATGGTTATTGTTATTAGTATTATGCTAGCATCGTTGTTAATGTCATGTTAGCATCAAGGTTTTTTTTAGCGTCATGTTAGCCGTGTTCACATTTATGGTTAGCATTGTTTGTGTCACATTTGGCATTGTTGTTAAAATCTCGGTTAGCATTGTTGTTAGCTTCAGTTGATCATTTTTGCCAGCATCAATCAACATTGTTGCTATGCCATGTTAGCTTCATTTTGTTACCGTTATTAGCATCACACAGATCAGCAATCCAATATTTCTCTATTTTATACTGATCCAAATCACCCATCAAACGCACGTCGGCATACTGCACACTTGACTGCCAGCCTGCCTGCACTTTTCATTGCTACAGAAGGTCAAAGTCAGTTAAAAGTTGGATTTGCCTACCAATATGGTCACCTGCATGGGATTGTGAGATGTTACGATATTTAGCGCAAAGGTCAAAACCCTTGATTAGCATCATGGTTAGCGTACCTGCCGTCCGTCACACGTGTGCTGGACACAACGGTTGTTCCCGTGTTGACGGAAACACTGCGGTTATCTTTGTGCCACACCACCGTGGGCGGAGGGTGGGCGTCGACCGCCACCCGCAGCACCACCGTGTGGCCAACCAGCGAAGACACGTTGGTGTCATGTGTCGCACGTGCAGAAATGTAACCACGATCTGCGGAGATTCCACACGTGAGTACGTCTTTGTGTGTGGATTCGTATGCATGCACTCACCTAGTATCTTCACTGTGATGTTCTTTTCCACACGTTTTCCCTGTACGGTTTCCTGCACCGCACACACATACACACCTGGAGGAAGCCAATGTCTCATGGTTATCGTAGAAACAGCTCGTGTCGCCGGCAATCATGAGCAACATCGGCACATACCAGAGTCTGCCAGCGTCACCGAGGGGATGTTCACAAATGAGCGGATTTGATTGGGCAGAAATTCTGTCAGCGGTTCAATTTCCTGGAACCACACAAAATGTCAATTTTGTGTCAGTCAAGCTTGTGGGTGGAGACAGAGTAGAAGTCAGAAGACCGACGTGCAGTACCTCTCTGCGTGGAAAGTTCCAAGAAAAGAAGACCATGTCAATGTCTTGGACGGTGCAGTTGACAACGAGCTGCTCTCCACGTTTCAGCACGCTGCTGGACACCGTCAAATCCACTTCCATCTCCTTGGCAACTGGCAGACAGGTTGGTGAGCCGCAAATGGGTTATCTGGACAGGTGAGTGACAAAACTCACCCACGACGCTGAAGACGTAGTAGGCCTGTGACCGCGCCTCCTCAGAGCCATTAGAGGCCACACACACGTAAGACGAGTCGTTCAGGCGTCCCGTGAAGCCGCGCCCTGGCTCGTACTTCAGTCCCGACGCCGGCGTTTTGTCCCCGCGTTCGTACAGGCTGACGTTCAGAAGAGGGTTGGACACCACGCAAGGGATGGTGTCTTCCTCCTTGTCCTTCATCACCACGCCTGGACCCACTGGAACAAACCACTCATCGGGACCTGAGAGGAGCGCAAAACAATCATCAGACTCAATGACACTTCATCTGGCGGAGACCTGAAGTTCACCTTGTCCAGGTACGAAGACGTCCATCTCTCTGATCTGATCAGACGACGACTCCTCACACGCGTATCTCCCAGAATTCCTCCAGGTGACGTTGAAGAGCTGCAGGACGCTGCGGGATCCCTGCTTTTCCACCACCACATTGCCCTCTTGAGATTCCTGCCACGGCAAGCGCCATGACACCTCGCTCCACCCAGAACACACCTTTGAGGTAGGTACACAAGTCACATCAAAAATCTGAGGCACACAAGTTGCACCAACACTTGAGAGAGAGAGGTGAAGTGTTACTGACCACAGTAAAGTTTGAGTGAGACTGGAGTAGAACCTGGGAGGCCAGTGGAATGAGCTCCAGACTAACATTCCCTTCTGGAAGAACCAGGAGAACACCTACACACACACAGACTGGAGTAAGTCCATCCTGCCAATCAGCGAACAGGGCAGACATTTTTTTTACTACTGACCCAACAAGAAGTGCAGCAGTTTCAGGCTTCCCATTTGTACTCTGATGGACCTCAGCATGACTCCTGATTCTGACTAAATCACATCACAGGAAGTTTTTTCTTTTTCTTTTGCACCATTGTACAATTTCTATCTCATCTTTGCATTTTCCATGTTTCACACCCCATGCTACTTGTTCTCATTGAACTTTGGATGTTCCATGTATCAACAAGGGTTAGGGTTAGGGCTAACCTGCTGACTGGACAAACAGGAAGTTGTCATGTGTGTTTGTGACACACACCATCAGTCGTCCATCTCGAATTGAGGTGAGGATCAGATGACACAAAAATGATCAACCTGCACAAAGATAAACACGTGATAATGGGTGACATCAACAAAAAGTTAATCCAATGATGTTGCCTCAGGAAAAAGAAGAACCTTGTGGAAAGTATGAGAGGGTCACCACAGGGGGGCGGAGTCAAATTTTGCCAAGTCAACACGTGTCTGCTAAAAGCATCAACAAACTTTCTCGTCTTTGCTTCTATGGAAAGTCTATACTGCTGATGATATTCAGAATCCAAATTTGATGCTAGAAGTGCGTTTTAAAAAAATGCTGGTCGTCTGTCGGAGGAGTCAAATCAGAAAGGTTACCATGGAAATGAGCTTCTACACCACCACCCAAACCCAAGCCACATTAAAATAGTTTTCTTCAAACCTTGTCCTTCCTTGTCCTCCTTTTCCACTCTTCTTTTCCTCCTTTTCAGCCGTCCCACTTCTCTTTTCAATGCTTTTCTTCCCGCTGCCCAAAGACTGGAAACAAACTGACTCACTCACTGAACGGGCGAGCCGGAGGGAGGGAGAAAGCGAGAGCAAAAGAGAGAGAGAGAGCAAGAGAGAGAGAGAGAGAGAGAGAGAGAGAGAGAGAGAGAGAGAGAGAGAGAGAGAGAGAGAGAGAGAGAGAGAGAGAGAAAGAGCGTCTGTTTTCAATCTGCATCTCTGCCAACCCAGACAGGAAGTCAACTGAGGTCCAGCACACACACAACCACAGTGAGTCGTGAATGTGGAAAGTTGAAAAAAAGGCTCCCCAAACTTTCACATCAACTCTAGTATGTCTATGTCTATGTATCGACAAAATAAGTAGCTGCTCTAGTGCTAGTCAAGTAGTAGTAGTAGTAGTAGTAGTAGTAGTAGTAGTAGTAGTACTCTATTGAGGCTAATCATAGATCTGGAGCTACACAGATCTACTTTATTGTGTCTACAGCTTACATTTACTGTAATTGCTTTACTCTGTACAGCTAGAAACGTGGTCATAGGGCAGCATCAAGTAGTGCTGTGAGAAAGGGTAGCTTAGTCATAGTAGCCGTATGAAACACTATTTTGCTGTGTATGTACTATAATCTTCTTCGGGCTCCTGCGAGGGAGCATTGTGCTCTCCTGATACGTTGAGCCAGAACTAACCAGGTAAACTACTTTCTTCCAAAGCTGGCAGTACTTGTTCCAGCAGCTCTGCATCCTCCATGGCATCTTCATGTTGTTTCAGGTCACAATGTCGAGCCCTCGGGTGCGTGGTTTACCTTCCATCATGCACCCTTAAGGTCGAACCAGAGAATGGCTTTTGTTGGATGGTATGAAGATGTCCAAGAAGTTGGATATGCGTAGGACGTGGCAAAACCAATGAGGCAGACAAGCTTGGTCTCTAAGTGAGTTCATGAATGTCATGATGGCGCAGACCCATTCCCTCCCCAGCTCAGCAATGAATTATTTGATGTTGTCAAGATATTTGAATAGCTGGGCTCTCCAGTCACAATGAGGACCAAAAACCAGAGATGATTCACGGAAGAGCCCTGGCAACATCAGTCCTGCAATGTCTCTGGAAACCACACTGGCGGCACCGTACCATCTCACCCAACACGAAGCCTTGGCTCTGCAACTCTGCAGTACTCTCCGTCCTGCTTTATGCTTGGGGTCGTGGCCCCCAGACAAGAATAGATGGCTATGATAGCAGACCTCTCCGAAGAACCATCAAAGAACATCAGGGGATCTCCAACAAAATGCTAAGCGCCCGCACATATCAGCTCGCAGCATTCTGCCTGCTTGTACAGTCCTGTATATATGCAGTAGGGATGTCACGATAAGGGCAATATCGTGATATTAAAACTGCCACAATATCGTCGTCGTCATGTTCACAATATTTAAAAGGCACACATCTGTTAAAAAAAAGTCAGGTTGATTTCGATTTGTGCAGTTCTAGCACCCTCTAGTGGCTAGTTTATTAGTGCAATTTAATTTTCATTAGGGATGTTTTGGCCTTCTATGTTTAAAATCTATGCTAATTGTCAGATGAAGGGTCACCTAATTTGCTTGTGAAGCGATCAATGTGTGCTTGCATTAGCAAGTAAGTGCCTCAATATTGTTATTAGAGATTGTAGGTGGTTTATATGCATTGCTGTTATGTACAAAAGCACAATATTGTGCTTTTTCTTTAATATGAGCTCCTTTTTTAGAATATTGTGATCTTTTTTAAATATCGCCAACGCTCCCACAATATCGTGATAATTATCGTATCGTGACCTTCATATCGTGATAATATCGTATCGTGATGTTTGGATATCGTTACATCCCTAATATGCAGTACTCAATTTTTCAGAGCTAATGCTCATAACACATTTAAGCCCATACACATGCTTCCCACCAATACACATAATTATACATAATAACGTACATATTCATTCATATACACACACAGTACTTTACTGTAGTCAATGTGTTGCGATCTATGAAGATATTTGAAGAAAAAAATAATTAAATCCATTTTGAACTAAGGCTGTAACATAAGGTGGACAAAGTGAAACACACCCACACATACAATTAAAGGCACATACAATTAAACGCACATATACACAAGTGTATGCATACTTGTGTGATGACGTGATCGAGACTAACTGGTTGTGTTTAAAAAAAAAAAAAAAAAAAAACTCAACAAAGTGACTGAGCAGGTTGGACGGTAGCTACCAGTCACATGAACTCACCTGTCCTACCAACATCCACACGGAAGAAGACATATGCCACACAAACGAGACAGAAACACAGGAGGCAAGAAGAATACATGAGACAAGAGGACAGGAAAAAAAGAAGAAAAGTCGGTACAGGATCTAAGAAGTGAAACGGTAAGAAAACGTTTCTACGGCGTATCATTCGCAGTCTTCTTCTTCTCTTCTTTTGTGTTTTGACGCAAGTTTGCTCGATCTCAGTCAGCATCCCATAATTCTCATTTTGACCTGAATTGTTGGAAATTTTGCACAAAAAAATAAATAAAAAATATGTTCTGTGCTGCGCTTCAGTTCCTGCGATACCTCCACCGAGGCTCAACTCTTCAAATTTTCCTTTCCAAAGGTAGTGTCCCAGGAGTTGGAGCTGTCGCCTCTCGGCCGCGAGCAGTTGTTTATCGGTGTTTAGGTGCTGACGAACCTCCTCATTGGTGACGTGATCAACATAGATCATTTTGATCTTATCGAATGCGTTTTTGGATATACAAATTCATATTCCGACCTCTTTCTTGCTTCTGCCATCTGCTGTCATTGAGGTTCTGAGGTATGTAAACAAAGAAACTTGATCCATAATTTTGTTGCCTGAGGTAAAGATAAATTTGGGTTCCGGTGACAACTTGTAGACACACATAACCTTTGTTGTTTTACAGTTGATGCTCAAGCCGTTGCTTTGCTTTGCTTGATTCACATTCTCCTAGCATGCAATGAGCATGGTTACCACAGAAACACAATATTGTTTCTATTGAATTGTCCTGTTGTCATGTCATGACCACAGCGAATTTGCCTGTATAGTCGATGAAGAATGATCTTTTCGATCCAATCTTCTTTGCTTATGATCACTGATCGATTAATCTTGACTAGTCCTCTCCAACTAGATGCCTCCGCCCCAGCCTGTCCCCAAACCGAGAGCTCGCTACGCAAGGGACAACCTAGTCGCCGCCTCCCTGCTGGACGGCAGGTTTGTGTATGCGCACACATGTACACTAGGGGTGGGAGGAAAAAAAAATCGATATCGCAATATATTGTTGCGCTCTCTGTTGCAATAAATTATCGATACACTGATGTAAGATATCGATGTAATGTGTCCAGTTGTGCAGTGTTATAAATGTTTATGCACTTTAGTTTGTCTTACTTTACAATATTTACAGTTAAAAGACTACGAGGCAGTGAGGCACTATGCAGAACGTTGTACATTGCACAAAGTTTTGGTATTGAATAAATGCATAATTAGACATTTTCCTTTTTTATGGGCATTTGTTGGCTTTTTCAGTCACATACCGTGATGTATTGCTAATTTTTTTTTTGACAATATATCAAAAATCGTAGATATCGTGTATCGTGATATTATTGATATTGTGAGCCAAATATCGTCACAGTATCGAATCGTGGTTTACCCGTATTGTCCCACCCCTAATGTACACACACAATGTGTACAACAATTTTTTTAATGTCCGCATTATTTAACTGCAGGCGGTAATTGGCTGGTTGAGTGATGTCTGATTTCAGTAGTAGCTTGGTTGCAGCTGTATTTATATGGCTTCACTTTGGATCATTATGTTTGCCCGCTGTTACTGTTCTGAAAAACTCAGCAGAATAACCATCTGGACCTAGGGTCTTTCCATTTGCCTTATCTTGAGACACTATGCAATTCTGCGTCGGTTAATTGGGCATTTAAGATATTTCTGTTTTCTAAAGTTAAGTGAAGGATATTTAGGTTGTTCATAAACGTTTCAAAGTCTGTTTTACATGACTTACAAGAAAATAAATAAAAGTTACTGTCCAAGACACTCACACAAACACTTGTTTATGTCTGTCCCCGTTGTGATTCTGACATACACACGTCACGTGTTCTTGGCTTTTAGAAATCAGACTGCTTCCAATGGAGTTCAGCTAAGCACAGGTAAACACACACACATACATACATACATACATACATACACACACAGGGATTGTTGTTTGACCTTTGATTGGGTAGGAAATGATTTAACAAGCTCAACTCAAGTCGACGTCAGTGTCAAAACTGGTTTTGAAACGGGTTTCCAACCAGTTTGTGACATCACTAAAACACACACATTCAAAAATACTTCTCTCGTGTCGAGCATCATCCATCCAATCATTACATGATGATGTCACCGTCTCCTCCCCCTCAGATGAAGACACCGGGTCACCCGTTGATGTTCCATATATGGTCGGATTTGTTGGTGACTCTGCCTCCAGCCCGCCCCCCACATTACCGCCTTCTATACAAAGCATGGCTAGCAACATTGCTAACCATATACCTAGCTTGGCAGGGGCTGCTAGTACCATCAATCACCCCACTGCTGCTCCTACTCCTACACTAAGCAGCTCCTCCAGCACGCCACCTGCTAATTTGGGCGCCATTGTTAGCTCCTTATCGAACATACCCAGTTTAGCAGATATGCTAAGCATGGTGGCTAACTCGCCGTCCCAATCTGTCAAAGGCGTCCCTCCCTTGACACCAGCTGGTAAATCAATCAATGATCACTTTCTGATTAGAGATGATCAATTCAGATAGTAATTCTTGTTTTTTTTCTTCTTCTGGTCCAGATGTCGTCAAAGACTCACCAGCGCCATCAGAGGAACATGTTGGACTTGCAGGACCAGGTAGTGGTGTGCCAAAGTCAATGGCTATGTTATAAATCATTTCATTATCTGCGAGATACTGCCTTTTAAAGATAGTTTTCCACTTTTCCCATGACGTCACACACCTCTAGAGTAGTAGCGAGTAGAGAATGCATCCAACATTCATTTGAGCAATCTTACGACTTCCTCTTTCTGCTTCGCCCACAAACTCCACAGAGGAAGACGACGACAACGATCTTTATATTACCGTGTTGGAAAATTGGGATGACGACGTCGATTCCGACTCGTCCAATGAGGAGGAAATTTATCAAAATTGGCCCGCTTCCACCATGGCTAATGGACCAATGAGAGGAGACCTCGTAGACAACTTGCCCAACAGCACCAAGTATGTAATCACGACACCTTGTACTACACAAAGTACTAAATCTGCTACTCCTAATGGTACTACACCTGGTACTACAGCTAGTGCTACATTCAGTACATCTAGTGCTTCACATTGTACTACATCTATATTTATACTTAGTCCGACATTTTGTGCTATTCCTGACACCAAGTATGACAGTAACGACACTCAGCGTGACACTTGACAATACATGTGGTACTGCAATTTGTGCTACATTTATTACTCCACCGCATACTTCACCATGTATCAAACCTAGTTTCAAGACTTGATACGACACCTCATAGTACACCCGATAGTTCACTGATATTGCTTCGTTTGCTGCATCAACTCCAGTCGTTCAGCTAGTGTGACACCCCCTCGGCCAATCCCGCCTCTTCCTTTACACGCTGCCCAATCAGCAAAGAGCACGAAGTCTTCCAAGCAAAAGACACCAAGGTACACGTTATTGGTATCACTGTTTTTGTTGTCATTTTTGCTGTTCTCGTTCTTGTTGTTTTTTTTTGTCACCATCGTTGTTGATATTGTTCTGTTGTTCTCGATTTTCTTGTTGTTTTCACTGTTTTTCCCATTGCGGTGGTCATCGTTTGCATCTTTGTCATTGTTGTTTTTGTGGCCGTGGTGCAGCGTGGCAACCATCCGAGTGTCGAGGAAGAAAGGACACCGCCCACCCACTGGTCCTCAAAGTGCAGTGGTCCGAGCAAGCTGGTTGGATGTCTGGAAGGGCTTCAGGTAGACAAAGGAGTGTCGCATCTAGACAGAGATTATTAGCCAGGTTTACATGGAGAGAAGTAATCCGATTAGAATGACACCAAATGACCAAACAGAATGAAAATGTTCCATATGAACACCTCAATCTGAATATAAAGGCAGAATCCAAACGGAATTTCATTTAGATTCACAGGAAGTGGTATTTATGTTCCTTTTGGCAATCCGAACCAACATCATGTCAATGGTTCAGTGGGAATAGCTGCAATAGAGCTTGTTTTAAACTACTTGTAACTTATTTTTAAATCAGGCTGCTGCCTTAATAAAAGCAAAAAAAAAACAAAAAACACTGCGCTAAATAGACAACTGAACTACATCTTGATTATTTGAATCAAAATCGAAACTCTCCATGTAAACGTATCTGACTACTAAGAGACTGATAGATTGACTTATTGTCCCTAACTAGTTCACTCCACATTCTACATTCCACAGCAGTAGACACTTTCAAGACTTTCTGCATCATTGCACATTGAAGTTGCATCACAATTACTGTGCTACTGGTCACTTTCTATGGTACGAGTATCATCGGCTGTCATAGTACTGCAATACTGGTCTCTTTGCTTGATGACGCGCCGCATCATTTGCACAGCTGTTGGTTGGTTCTACAGAACGAATGGTACCCTTACATTATGCAAAGATTCTCTATACTTGTACATGTCATGTCTTTGTTGTCATAGTTGCTTGTTCTACTGCAATACTAGTGTAGCCAACCTTATCGGAGACAAATTCTTTGGGTGTTTCACATACTTGACTTGAATAAACATGATTCTTTTTGACTGCTTGATAGACCGATAACAAATTTGTTGTTTTAGACACAATGTCTTTTGGGCCACGCTGGATGGACAGTTGATGTCTCTGTGGAAAAAACGTACAGTAAGTGCGTCCTCCAAACTGTGTGTGTGTGTGTTCATGTTGTGATTGACAGCTGTGTGTGTGTTATTTTGATCAGGACCAGTTCAGCGAGGTTCTCTTCCATGTGTCCAGCATTACAAATGTGAAGAAACTTGAAAAAGGAAGATTCTCCATCTACTTCAAGAAGAAGCATTACGACTTCATGGCTCACAGTGAGGGTTAGTTACGGCTCGTTCTATGCTGTCATTCTCGATGCTCTAAATTCTGTTTATCTCTGCCCAACTACTCTACACGCTCATGTTTGCGTTGCAGACGTTCAGGACGGTTGGGTCCAGTCTCTGCTGGCATCACGAGGTCAGCCCAGTCCCGCCTCCCCGGACCTCCACGGACCCATCACAGTCAAAGACCCCAAAAGCCGCTTTTACGCCGCCGTCTGGGGCCACGACTTCTGGATTTACCAGAACAAAGATGGCTTCCAACTGGGTGTGGCCTGCTACAGCATTCCCCTCAACCTGGCCACAGTCCGGACCACCGGGAAACACTCCTTCACCCTTACCACCCCGTTCAGGACCTTCAAGTATGCATGTCTTTTTTTTTTTTTTTTTTTTTTTTAACTCCAATCAGCAAGAGGGCTGTGAGACACGCCCACCTTTGCATGTCCCACCCTATCTGACCCAATTGTCTCCCTCCTTGCCCCTCCCCCACCAACAGTCTCTCTGTCGATTCGTCGAAGGATCTGTCCGTCTGGTTGGAGGGTTTGTCCTCGTCCATCAGCAGTGCACTGTCCTGCAGCCAGGTGGCGACGCGCCTGTGGAAGAACCCGTCCAACCGACAGTGTGCCGACTGTGGTGCCAACGACCCCGAGTGGGCGGCAGTCAACCTGCTGCTCGTTATCTGTCACAGCTGCGCAGGTGACCATGTCCCCACAACGCCCACAATAATGCTAATCAGCTAATGCTAACACCCTTTCCTCAGGGCAACACCGAGCTTTGGGCACTTTCCAAGGTCTGCACGCCGACATTAATGCTAACAAGCTAATGCTAACGCCCTTGTCTCAGGGTAGCACCTAATGCTATCGAGCTAATGCTAACACACTTTCCTCGGGGCAACACCGAGCTCTGGGCAGTTCACTGTCCAAGGTCCGCACACCCACATTAATGCGAACGAGATAAGCTAACACCCTTTCCTCAGGGTAACAACAAGCTCTGGGCTGCTAACAAGCTAATGCTAACACCCTTTCCTCAGGGCAACATCGAGATCTGGGCAGTACACTGTCCAAGATCCGCACAACCACATTAATGCTAACGAGCTAATGCTAACGAGCTAATGCTAACGTCCTGTCCTCAGGGCAGCATCGAGCTCTGGGCAGCACATTGTCCAAGGTCCGCAGTCTCAAGATGGACAACAAGGTGTGGACTGAACCACTCATACAGGTGAGGGCGGAAGCGGAGATGGAACATTCTGGAAAAATGGTGGCCTCTCTCTCTGACTTTTGGAACCCATCCTATCTCGCAGCTGTTCGTTGCCCACGGTAACCGTCTGGCCAATCAGGTGTGGGCCCCCTTGGTGCCCTCTGCAGAGCAGATCGGTCCAGAGGCCTCCGATGAGAGTAGGTCAAAGTTCATCCAGGATAAATACAGCAAGGGGCGCTACAGACGAGTACATGCCCTGGCATCCTCTGCTGAGCTGATGCAGCAGGTGTGACGCCCTGTGACCCTGCGACCTTGCAAACGTGATCATGCCATCATGTCGCTGTGTGTACACGCAGTGACTGACGGGATTTTGTTTCAGAGGCTGCGAGAAGTTGTTTGTGGCGGCGACGTGGAAGAAACCTTCTCACTCATCTGTTCGGGGTCAAAGGTAACACACAAGGACACGCCCGCATTCACGTTACATTCTGTGACATCACTTCCGTTCTGCAGGTGTGTCAAACAGACCCTCAGAACTCTTCCGTCATCCAGCTGGCTGAGAGAGCAGGGCAAGCACTACAGGCCGAGCTACTGAGACTCAACGAGTACACAGGTTAAACTCACCTAGACACATTCACACATGTGTACACAAATATTCACACCTTTTTTTTTTTTTTTTTTTAAACAGAGTTTCCACCTTACCTGCCAAAGTCAGGATATAGGAGATCTGAGTCCGCCCCCTCAGGTAATCTGAATTTTATTTTAATGTCTTATATATCTATGATTTCCTATTATATCTTGCCGTGTGTGTAGGAGAGGAAGACGAGGAACTTCACGGCAAACTGGAAGAAGATCGCTTCCTCTTCTCTTTGGAAAACGACTCTGCAGCTTGCGACGTCCTTGACTTGCGCGAGGTTTTGTCCCTCTTCCGAAAAGACGGGTAAATATTCCACAAGCTATGACGACTGCACCAGTAACTGGAAAACTAACCAGTCTTCCTTCCTTCAGGACAATTTTTCAGTTTGAGTTGATCACATTGGACAATCAGCTCATTTGTGTGGCCGAGAGTGAGGACGAACTCCTCATCCACCTGGTCCACATCCTCAAGGTCCTGACAGAACCAAACCAGACCACATAATATCACACAGGACAAACATAGCTTACAAGGGAAACATCCCCTGGCAAGGCCTCGACCACCTGACGCTCATTTCACTGTTTTCCAGGTTATTCTCCCAGGTGGTGTATCCTACGCTGAGGTGTGCGGGGCGGTGGGGGTCTGCAAAGTGTGCGTGGTAGAAGACAGCAGAGCCTCGGACAACTCTGAGGCCTGGTTGTTGCTGTGGGATGGCGGGGTGAGCGTCTATCGCGCTCGCCAAGGCTCCAAGCAGATGTTAAAGATGGAACTGAGCACGCTCAGTCACCACGGTAACCATCCTTTCATATGCACGCCAATTCAAATGTAACGATCCACATCCAAAGGAATGTTAATCAATGTATTATTTTTTTTTAGAGATTGATCCGTCTGAAGACATCATCACCATGGTACTAGGACAGAGGTGAGTGGGTACTCCAACACACGTGTTGTGTTGTGTTGTGTTATGTTGTGACACTTGGGGTGTGGCCAGGGGACAACTGACAGGCCTCAGATCACCTGGCAAATCTGACCTCATACCACACTACAAAAACAGTTGGGTCAAAATAACCCAAATTGAATGAAGAATGGAACAACCCAAATTTTGAGTTATTTGACGCAAACTAATCTAATCCTAACCTCACCCAAAATTAAATTAATAACCCACAAAGATACCCAATTTTGGGGGGTTATTTTGTCGGCTATTAATTTGACTCACCCTTTTGGGTCAATTGAATAACCCAATTAAACTGGATCAAAAATGAACTGACCCAACTTTTTGATTTATTTGACCCCAAGAGTCAAACTGAATTAATAACCCACAATTTAAAGCAACACAAATTTCGGGGTTACTTTGTGGTTGTATTAATTTGACTCAACTTTTTGGTCAAATTGAATAACCCAATTGAACTGGGTCAAAAAATTAACTGACCCAACTTTGAGTCATTTAAGACCAAAAGTTGGGTCAAATTAAATTAATAACTTACCGGTACAAACCCTTTTTGTGGGTTGTTGTGTGGGTTATTCCTTTGAAGCAACTTTTTTGGTTAAATTAAATACCGATAAGTTATAACCCAAAACGTTGAGTCATTCCCTTTTAACCCAATTTGGGTTGATTTTGACCCAACGGTTTTAGAGTGCACAAGATAAGATGCAAAGCACCTGACAAGACAAAGATCCCCCCACCCCAAACAAAACTAAGACTGTCTACAAGCTGCTAACTCAGACCAAGGGTCAAGAAGTGAATGACCTCATTCCACCAAACATGACAAAGATCACTGGATATGATTCAGAACCCTTGACATGACAAAGACTACCAGACAAAACTAAGACTACCTCATACAACAGACAACGCAAAGCTCACCTGACAGGAGTAACAGGACTAAGATTACCGAACAATCCTCATACCACTTGACAAGACAAAGATCATCTGATAGGACTCAGACTACCAGGACATGCAACTGACGGGCCTGATTCCAACTGACATTCAGCCCACCAGACAAGCTGGCAAGATAAAGATCACCTTACAGGTCTCAGACCACCTGACCAAACTCGTGGCGAAGCTCTCCAACACGCATGGTTTTGTGTTGTGCTGTGCCGTTTTGTGTTTGGTCAGGTGACGCATGTTGCGTGTGTGCAGGCGCGTTTCACTGCACTTTGACGAGCATGACAGCTGCAGCAGATGGTACCGCCTCCTGCAGGACGCTCTGGCCAAACAAAACGCTCCAGAATCTCCTGTCACGTCCAAGCCGACTCTGTACCCGCTGAATGACCTCAAGGAGCTGGACCTGGTGCCGCTCGCCATCCAGCGATGCATCCAACACATCAAAAATCATGGTTGCAAATTTGTCTTCCACGTTTTAACATCTCCTCTCCGCGTACTCTTGTGTCATTCGTGTGTTGACGTCTCGTGTGTTTCAGGTCTGAAGGTGGAAGGTGTGTACCGGCGCTGCGGCCTAGCCTCCAAAGTGTCCCAGCTGGTGGAGACCCTGGTGAGATCCCCGGGATCTGTCCTGCTGGAGTCGGACGAACAGGGTGTGCTGGACGCTGCCTCCGCCCTCAAGCAATACATACGGCAACAGGAAGTGCAACTCTTCTCTGAGAGCGAACGCAAGGACTGGATGCGTGCTGCTGGTGGGTAGTATTAGTGTTTTTTCCTACTTTGTAGTCACAGGTGCTGTTAGAAATCACTCCAACTGGCCTATAGAGTGAATTGGGTTTAACTCCTATGTATGCAGTGGTACCTTGACTTCCAAACACAGTCCCATTCGTAGTACTTTGTGTATCAAGTGATTTCAGATGAGCGTGCCAGGTTCTCAGCCTACCGACAGTTGCTACGGCAACTGCCCTCCGAGAAGCGAGTAACGCTAAACGCCTTGTTTGGACACTTTTACATGTAAGTAAGCATGGAACATGTACTTCTGAAAGTAAAACACTCGCACGTTGTATTCACTCACACACACTACTTGCCAGGGTCCAGACATTCTCCCAGGTGAACAAGATGTCAGCCCACAACCTGGCCCTGGTTCTTGTTCCGTCGCTCTTCCACAGTCTGAACGGGGACCTGCTCAAGCTGACCCGCGAGTTGGTCCTGTACCACGCGCCGCTCTTCCTGGTATGTCCCGTAACCGCCGCGTGCATTTGTGGTGCGATTGTGAGGTCTCACTGGAGCCTTGGAACACTTTGCAGACACACGAGCAGCAACAACAGAATGAAGAAGAGGAGATCACCGTCCTCTGAAAAACAACAAAGAAGATGGATGTTGGTTATCAATTCTCTTGATGTTGTTTACCTTGTTTGTCACTCAAATCATTAAAGTTAAACATAAAAATCCAGGCTGTAGCCATCCTGTGTTCTTCCTGTTCTTGCGTGGGTTTTCTTCGGGTACTCAGGCTTACTGCCACATTCCAAAAACATACATTAAAAATTCTAAACTTTTCAAAAGTGTGCCCTGCAATTGGCTGGCGACCAGTCCAGGATGTAGGTCTACCCTTCATCTCACCCAAAGTGAGCTGATGTAGTCTGCAACTCATCCATAACCCAAATATAAACAGTATAGAAATGGATTACAAATTGTCGATGCTTCCAATTAAGACAAGAAATTCCCTTAAACTTAAATGGATCACTTAATATAATTTCCATGCATATTTAAACATCTTTTTTCATCCAATAATAAAATGTATTCAACAATAAAATATACTTGCAATCTTTCCTTTGTCTTAACATTGATATGAAGACTATTGATGACAAAAAAAAACAAAAAAAAAACTTTTTTTCATACTACTGTACGTAGCCTACTGTATTCCATTGAACGTTGTTGATAGTCCTGAATTGTCGGATGGTGACTTGCCTGCAGGGGCCAGTAACGAGCCATATTGGCACACGCAGCTACAGTACCTGGTATTGCCTTTAAAATATGTAAACAAGCCGAGTAAAGTCACCTCGCACGTATGGGAAAAAAATGTAGGGTTCGTCAAACGACAAACTCCTCAGTTCTAAACCAGAATTAGACTTTATTCAAAGCATAATTCAAAGCAGGAGCCGAGTGAAAATAAACCGAAGAAGAAGACGACGACGTAACGTCGACGAGGACCAAGAAGAAGAAGAGTTACCCGGAAGTGTTTTGGCTAACTCATCGAAGGCTAGCATTACTGTGAGGTAAGTCAACAAATCAGACAATTTAGACGTTTTTAATCTTTTTGATGTCACTTTGTCAAGGCCTTTTGAGGTTCGCCTACTATTTAACATCCCGATAGTAACTGTCGACTTTTTAGCCTTTAGCTGAAGACTCCGTTCTTAACGTAATTCCGAATGAATATTGTACTTTAACTTTTTATGCATAATATTCAGACCTGTGTGTGCGTCATATAAAACCACAATCATAATTCATCACCCACCCAATCAGTCGCCCGTCGTGGACTGTTCTAGTAATAATTGAAGAATATTCTGGTAATACTGCAATGCAAGGTTCAAGGAGTCGACTGTTCTAGTGGTGGTCAGGAAGGTTCTGGGAGTCCTCTACATAAGCATTATGAAGGTTCAAGAGTTTGGTTCTTGAGGTTTTTACTCCAAGTACAACCTTCAAAAATTACTCTAGTAGGAAGTGACATAGTCTCCTCTCTGTGGTTCATTTGTTTAGGATGAGCCGGCCAGCAGATGAGCTGAGATGCAGAGAGGAGGACACCGTGGACCGGGAGGACTTTTTTGACTGCCAAGAGACTTTGGAGCATCCTGACCGAGGAGACCAGTACAGACATTCAAAGACAGACACGAGACACGAGCCAGTGGACGACACAAGCACAAACCCGCTTGAGGACGCGCGGGACGATTCCGATGACGACTTGAAGGACTGCAGTGGAGAAGTGGAAGATGAGGATCAGGTGGAAGAAGAGGAGAAATTGACAGAGGAGGAAAAGGAGGTAAAAGCAGATGCCGTTGAAAGTCAAAAATGCATTTGCACACAATGACGGGCTACCGCTGTCAACTTTTTTTCCACTCCAGAGCCGACGACAGCACAGTCTCACATTGAAGGAGGAAGGGAACTGCCACTTTAAAAATGGAGGTGAGCCCAACCACCGTATTCACCATTATAATAGTATATACCAGTTTGATCAGGTAATAGACCAGTTTGACCAGGGGTGTGAAACTCACTTCAATTCAAGGTCCACTTGAATTGAAAATTGGCAGCAACAATTAATTTAGCAAAAAACTGCAGTTTTGTGTTCTGTCCTGACTGGACGGATCGGAGCCCTTACCGGGCCGGTTTTGACCCGTGGTCTGTATGTTTGACATTTCTGGGTTAGACACCTTTGTTCCACTATAAACTAGTTTGATCGGGCATCTACCAACGTAATCATCATATGTAGCAGTTTGAGCTTTTCTTTTGTAATTTGTTTGTGCAGACTGGTCTTTGGCAGAGCAAAGCTACACAGAAGCGTTACGTTTGTGTCCGCACGGTTTCAACCAAGAGCGAGCCGTGTTGTTCTCCAACAGAGCGGCCGCCCGACTGCATCTGGTAATGCAACACGCCAACACATCATCTCATCATCTGTAAGGCTAGCAAAATGTGCCAAGTAGATGAGCCAGTGAGTGTTGAGCTAGCAATGACAGAGGAGGTCAAGCTAGCAACATGCTAACGGCAAGTTTTGCACTCCTGCGTCAGGACCGGAAGGATGACGGGATCGCAGACTGCTCCAGAGGTGAGTGAGGCCCACCTGGAAGTTGTACGGGAGGCGTCATGATGAAAAGGTCAGTTCATTGATTGACTATGATGCTAGCGTTGGAGCTGAATCCAGACTACATGAAGGCCTTGCTGAGGAGAGCGGAGCTCTATGAGCAGACGGAGCAGCTGGAAAAAGCGCTGGACGACTACCAGAAGGTCCTGGAGCGAGACCCCAAGCAGACGGCAGCCAGGCAGGCCTGCGCGGTGAGTTTGAGGACTGCTGGTACCAATACCATTTTGAAGCCTTTTTTTTTTTCTTGTTTTGAAATCAGCCACAAAACAAAGTGGATATCTTTAACCAGATCCATCTGTCAATTTTCTTACGGGTGAGCTGAAGTCAGGTCACACAAGGGTCTGGTCCTCAGTTACACATATAGAAAAGACTGACACTCACAAAAGGACTGTTTGAAATTATTGTATCAAAACGAAAACACGGACCTGAGAAATGTATATTTTTTCTTGTTTTAGGAGAAAGTGGCTTTCAAATGTAAATCTAAGCAATGTTACTACTTTGGTGCCATCTTGTGGTCAAGAAGTTATGCTGAAGCCCATTTATCCAAAGGTAGTGCTTTTGCCACCATCTTGGTGTCAAGGAACTATGTTGAAATGAGTTGAGTTTCATTCAGACAAACATAGTGGTTTGTTCTCATCTATAGGCAATTATAAACCTGTATAGAGCCCTTCCTACATCTCACACAGGAGCGGGCTTGTTGTTTTGATGTTTTGTTATGCAAGTCCAACTACTTTCTATCCCTACAGAGGTTACCTCAGCAGATCCACGAGAAGAACGAGAAGCTGAAGGAGGAAATGTTAGGTAGGAACACGCATGTACTTCTTTGAATTATTGGCTGATTATCAATAACCTCAACCGATGACCTGCATTGACCCTGGGCAGGTAAGCTGAAGGACCTGGGGAACATGGTCCTGCGCCCATTCGGCCTGTCCACCAGCAACTTCCAGGTCAACCAGGACGCCAACACGGGCTCGTACTCCATCAACTTCGTTAACAAGCCCAACAATAACAACACGTGACCGCGCCACGCCGTTTGCCCTCCCTTCACAATAAAAACTCATTGCTGTTCCATCCAAATACCAGGCTGATCAATGACCAATCAATAACATATAACACTTTAATGAACACAAGTTGACGATTGACCAATCACTGAGCTCTCCTGGACATCAGCATCTCCCGAATGTTGTCCTCCGCCTCCTTCACGCTGCGTTCCAGGTACACCTTCTTCTGCTGCAAGGCACAAACATGCAATGCCGCCTCGTCAGGACGTCAGCAAGCTCGCTGCTGGCCAATACAACCATCCATCCATTATCCAAACCGCTTACCCTCAGGCATGCTGGAGCCTATCCCAGCTGTCATGTGGCTTCAATTTAGGGATGTTCATTACCACTTTTTTTCAAACTCATACCAGTATGAGTACTCAACCCATTAGTAGCTCTAATATCAGTAGTCCTTTTGATACATAATTGTTAAAAAAAAAAAGACAATTTTAAAGAAAGACCTATATATCCCAAATTACAGCATTTTTCCTTCAAACTGCATGAAATTAATGGCAATTTTTTATTTTTTTTTCATATCGTTCATGTTGTGTTAGAGCACACAAATTAATTTTAACAAATAAAATGAAAATAAGTGGCTGAAGAATTCCCATTGAAACTATGCGGTTGCACATCTTAATGGGCACCTGTCAGCTATTAATGCCTTTAGTTACTGATCCTAAAACGGTCACAAGTCACGAGTTCCTTCAAATAATGGCAGATAACGGGACTTGACCATCTCTACTGAAAATAAAATCACCTCCCCCCCAGGAAAATTTTAATTGCTTCACAAAAATGTGTAACGTCAGTCACTTTTTTTTTTTTCCAGAGAATCAAAGCAAATTTAACAAAAATTAACAACACAGCACTGATATCTTCAAATTAGCACGATGCAACGCTGAAACGATAAACTGAAATTATTTATAAAAGCATTTCTTCATGAACTTTGTTTTTCACAAAATTAGCATTACCCCACTTTATTGTTTAGCAGGCACCTTGATTATGTGTTTTTAAACTTGGAACACTTTACATTGGTTAAAAAAAAAAAAAGAGAAATAAGAGAGAAATACAAAATTTCAATTTTGGGCTTGGAATAGAAATGAGCTGGGCAGTTAACAGTAGGAGTGGTTTGAATCAGTCAAAAATGTGAAATTTTGAGGTTTTGCTGCATGTCCCATAGAAAATGAATGGGGAATTATTTGGTGAAAAATTTAGAAAGGGCATATATATTTCTTGTCTATTTATTGAAGTTGTTATAGAATAAAGCAGTCACTACATGTGGAAAAAGAAGAAGTGACTAATGTCGAATGTGTGTTAACTATGTCAACTTTCTGGTGAAAAGAGGGCTACCTCCAATTCTTTGATTTTCTCCTCGGCAGTCTTCTGCTTGGCCTTCAGCTGTTGCGTGATGTCGTCCTTGGACTGCAGGATGAACCTGAAGCACACACGCGTTGTCAGAGTGTTTTCAGACAAACGAGGGAGCGACGAATGGAGCGAGCGACTCACATGCGTCCAACGCCCTCGTACATGCGCGTGTTTTCGTTGAGCGTGTTGATCTCGGTGTGTGTGAGCTTGGCGTGCTTCTGCATGTGCATCAGCTGCTCGATCTGCAGGTCAGCCAGCTTCACCTTCTGCTGCGTGTCGATCACCTTCACCTGCAGCTCCGAGAAGGCCTGCCACGCACAAAGACGATGTTTACTTGCATGCCAATGGAAATCCAGACCACATGTTCATACACACTACTGGTCGCTGCTTAATCGTTGGTCGATGTTGAGAGGCACTGCAGACTGCTTGCAAAGTTGAGTAAACAGGGATGAGCAGTGATGCACAGAGGAGGGAGCAAGCCTGCTTTGTTGGTGTGTATATATATATATATTAGGGGTGTGAATTGCCTAGTACCTGACGATTCGATTCGTATCACGATTCACAGGTCACGATTCGATTCGATACCGATTAATCCCGATACGAATTTATAAGTCGATTGTTGCGATTTTTTTTCATTTGAATTTAGAAAATACTAATCAGTAAGCTTGTAGAGTGTAAGATTTATATGAAAATTGTATTATTTATTTATCTGAAATTTCAGTCTTATAGAGGTTGTAATTTGTTTCATGTTTGAACAGCATTGAAATAAAATATTAAGGCTTAATGTTCCGTTCATATAACATTCTTCCATGCTTAAGGTGTGAATCCTAAAAAAAAAAAAAAAAAAAAAAAAAAAAAAAAAAATCGATTTTGCCGATTATTGAATCGATTCGAGAATCGCGCGATGTAGTATCGCGATATATCGCCGAATCGATTTTTTTTAAACACCCCTAATATATATATATATATATATAATTTATTTTAAAAGTCATTTACTGCTGTAATTTTATACCGTGATATACTGTAAGAATCTAATATCGAACCATGCCTGATCATGACAAACAACGGACTGGTCGCTTGTCAACAATGCCAGTGCACAAGATGAACAATGGACTGGTCGCCATTCACAATTTCGAATATTGAATGACGCTAGCACGCAAAGTCTACACACGGGAGTCCTTAGCCGAGTTTCGAAACCCGAACCAAAGGCGAGGTGAAGCAAACGTGCGAACCATTATCCACCTTGCTGCCTCATAACAGAATCGATTTCCACGTGACTCCATTTTATTGAGTCGTCGTGTCGAGAATGGCTCAATTAAACAGTCTTGCTAACAAGCCTGGTGTTGTAAAAGTAATAATAATAATAATAATAATACACGTCTCGTTATTGAATGAAACTAGCGAATGCGTCTTCATTTGGGGAATTACCTTCTTCAGCTCCAAATCCACGGGGGTAGCCATTTTCCCTAACGTAGTGGGGCGCATGCGCAAGATCGACTTCCAGGTTGACAACATCCGCTCGGATGGAAACTGCACAATATTTTTAATTATTATGAGCATTATTATCATGAACGTTATTTTTTTTCTTAATTTAATTATTCATTATTAGCGTTTATATTCAACATGTTTTGTCCTTATGTGTGTTGTATATTTATGTCGTTTACAAAACTTCGTAGTTTTTACAGGTTCAGTTTTTACAGGTTCAGTTGTTACTTTTATTTATTTATTTTTAACAGGTACATTTTTTTTTCCAGTTACAAATGTATCTTTTTTTTCAACAGGTACATTTTTTTTACAAGTTACTTTTGCATCATATTTACCTCCATACCTAAGGCAATTAGGCAAGACAAGTTTATTTGTATAGCACATTTCATACACAAGGCAACTCAATGTGCTTTACACAGTAAACACAGTAGTTAACATTTAGAGGAAGAAGAGAAAATAAAAGTAGATTACAAAATTTACTAAAAGAACATACATTGACAATATTAAAACATTATTGAGCAAACTTTAAAAACATTTAGCGTAAGAAAGTTTAAAATAATCATAAAAATAATTATTAAAACGGGGAAAAAAGGGACATACTCCAAAATATATTTCAAAACTATATTATAATTATAAAATAAGTTTTACGACACATGGAACTATTGAATTAAAACATTCTGATGGCGGCCCAAATATAATTTATTTATTATTATTTTTTAATGATTTATCTAAAAACTGTTACAAACTAACAAACATCTTCACAACGATCAGTACATTGCAACAATAGAACCCCCCCCCCCCCCCCAAACAAAAATACAAAATAAAAATTTAAATAAAATAAAAAATAAATAAATAAACAAAATACCAGGGGAATATAACACTCATAATACAAAACAAAAATGTATCCTTGAAAATAAAATGTCAATTTTTATCCATATAATCTTAAATCTTCCCAAATATAATTTATGAACCCATGGCAACAACCCGGAAACACTTCGTCGAGTTTTCCGCGCGTGGGGTTGAACGAACGAATGAATGGATGAATGGCAGATGAGGATGACGAACTGACATTCGCATGATCTCGCAGGACCAAACCAACTAATTAACTAAAACCAACAAACTTACTGACTGACAAATCAAGCAACTACCACCCTAAAGAAGAGACGAGCATGGCGACTCCTCCAAAGCTAGCACGCAAGTCGTTTCCCGACAGTCCGTCGTCTTCCGAAGGGTTCTCCCGCCGACACAAAAAGATTTCAATCGAAGGAAATATTGGTAAATTAACTTTTGCTTACTCATTAATCGTGAAACCAATCATGGGAGCTCTAGATACACCCCAAACACCCATAAACAAATAAAGCAATCTCTAATATTGTGTGAATTTGTATACATTCAATTTAATATCATACTTGTTCATTTAATCTCTACATTACTTAATTGACTTGGAATTTTCTTTACTACACTAATAATGTTTTAATTCCAACTTCCAAGCTTCCACACACCCTGCGACAACTTAACCGAGCAATCAAGTACAGTATCATTGTGCCAACGCAGTTCTGCTTATCTCTCTGGCTTTGACATAAGCATTCACATTGTCGTCCGCTTGAAAGTGGCTTTGGACGTTCATCCAGTCTGGTTTCTAGGCCTTGAGACATTAAGTGTGGTTGATAGATTATGTCAATTAGCCCCAAAATTCAGACAGTATTTTCTGCATTTTTTTTGTTTTATTTTTGTTTTAAATTAAATGAGTTGTCTATGTGACTTGTGACTGGTTTGTGGTTCCAGCGGCGGGCAAGTCCACATTTGTGCGTCTCCTCCAGAAGACATCACCCGAGTGGGAGGTCATACCTGAGCCCATCGGCAAGTGGTGCAACGTCCACAGCGAGAGTGAAGATGTTTCGCAGGTGACTGACAAAAAGAGACATGGATCTCAGTAGCATTGTTGTTTGTTTTGCTTTTTGCGGGGTCTTCCCATCCTCACAGACATGCACTGCTTCCCCTCTTTTGTCAGGAGCTGAGTTCCTCGCAGAAGAGCGGCGGAAATCTGCTACAAATGTTTTACGACAAGCCAAGCCGCTGGTCCTACACCTTCCAGGTAGGATGACAGCAGCTCGCTCCCGAGCTCCATTAGCTGCCGGAGAAAGTGCTCACTTCCTTTCTGTCGCATGTCAGAGTTACGCGTCCCTCAGCAGAATTCGCTCCCAGCTTCGGTCGCCTTCGCTCAAACTCCAGCAGGCGGAAAATCCCGTCCAGTTGTACGAGCGCTCAGTCTACTCGGACAGGTGAGCGAGCTCCTGTATTGGTATTGGTTGTTACTGTATTTTTTTTGTTTGTTTTTTTTTTGTTTTTTTATTTGTGGCTTTGCGTGCAGGTACGTGTTTGCGTCTACGCTGCTGGAGTGCGGCAGCCTGAGCGAGGAAGAGTGGAGCGTCTACGAGGACTGGCACTGCTGGCTGCTGGACACCTTCCAGGCCCAAATTGCCCTGGACGCCTTCATCTACCTCAGGGCCGAGCCGCAGGTGCTCCTCCTCCTCCTCTTCCTCACCAACTTCCTGTCACATGTCCTGGCGCAAGTGGGCTGACACGGCTTGTTGTTTTGTTTTTTCAGCGCTGTATGCAGCGTCTGATCCAGCGCGGCCGCGACGAAGAGAGGGAAATTCCTCTTGAGTACCTGGAACAACTTCACCGCAAACACGAGGACTGGCTGGTCCACAGGAACCTCAGGTTTGCGTTTAGTCACCCACAAATTGAGCTTGAACAGCACTAAAAAGACCCAACCTTAAAAAAAAAAAATCTGTGACAGTTCATCCACCAACGCGCAAAAATATGATTGTTTCATCCACGTATTTTCTTCTGAGAATCTGAAAATTTGACAAAAATCTGAAAAATTAGCATGTGAAGATAACACTGAAATTCTTATTACAATTGATTAAAATGGGGGAGGGGGGGCAGGTTATTTTTTAAAGTCATTTTCCAAATTAGCATGTGGACTCAATGTGAAAAAGCATTTGGAATTTCATCCATGTTTTTCTGTATTTTTATTGTTTCATAACACTAGCATTGCCATATATTAAAGGGATACTTCACTTATTTAGCCCGTTGTAGCAATAAAAAGTTAATATTTTGTCTATAATTAATTTGATACTTTCATTATTTTTCCCGTACAATTAGTACCTTTAAAAACATTTTGCAACTTGCTGTCGACTGAAAATGACATCACAAGGGCTCAGGTAACCAATCACAGCTCACCTGTTTTCTAGGTTTGGTCATGGGACATTCACAAGCTGAGCTGTGATTGGTTACCTGAGCCCTTGTGATGTCATTTTCAGTCAACAGCAAGTTGCAAAATGTGTTTTTAAAGGTACTAATTGTACATGAAAAATAATGAAAATATCAAATTTATTATAGGCAAAATATTAATGTTTGACTGCCAAAAATGGCTAAATAAGTAAAGTATCCCTTTAAAGAAAAAACTTTCAAATGATGGAAAATTTAAAAACAGCTTTCAAAACGCTTTTTTTTTTTTTACTTTACAAAATAAATATGTTGACACAACACTAAAACGAAACAAAAAGCTAAACATATTAGAAATGTTTTGTATCCAATTAATCAAAAAAAATGAGCAACTTAATTGATTATTCACGTAATTATTAGTTTCTTGTCTGCACAGCTTTATATTCAAATCCGCAAACTTTTTTTTTTTTTTTAACCACTTGACAAAATGATAGTGTTAACGCAACACTAGAAGGCACCAAAACACTCCAAAGCGATTGATGTAATCAATCGATTGCTTGTTTGCAGACTGGACTTTGAGTACCTGAATGAACTTCCCATCTTAGTATTGGACGTCAACGATGACTTCAAGGATGATCGTATCAAACAGGAAGCCATCGTTGACCAGGCAAGTTTGGACTTTTTTTTTTTTTCCCCCACTGATTATTATTTTTTTTTTTTAAAGCTTCCTGTGTGTTTTATTGTGTTATTTTTGGTGTTCTCAGGTCCAAGAGTTTCTCTCAATGCTGTAGAAGAAAGAAGTCTTCCAACCCCCCCCTTCGTGTCTATCAACGACATTCAGGACTGCTGTAATGAGGAGAAACCAATCCCTGTTTTTACGACCGCCCCTGAAGGCACCACCAGATAGACGTCGACCAGTTATTTCTTGAAAAGGACTTTTGCAAAGACTCCCACTGGAAAGTTTTTGTTTGGTGAATGAATGACATTAAATGTTTTAACAGGAGCTAACGTTAGCAATCATTGTCTGAGCCATTGTGCAAGCACGCCACCGGCCGTCAATGTTCAACCCCGCCGACACGACAACACGTGTCAAACGCTCCACACAAGAACCCAAAATGGTGTGTTCAGCTGCTGACCTTCCGACTGGTCGCCCGCCGACTTGTTTGTTGCTTCGAACTCGCAGGGGTGAATTCCGAGGGGAGGTCGCTGCCCACGTAGCGCTTTGCAAGGCTGGATCGGTTCCTCCTGGATAGAGTAGTGACCGATCAAATCTTTGCCTATATGTGCACTGTGACTGACTAGCGACCAGTCCAGGGTGGACCCCACCTCTCGCCCAAAGTTAGCTGGGATAGGATCCATCCCTGGACATTGTAATGACTAGCAGGAAGTTATAATGACTATCAGAGAATTCTACTGGCTATCAGGAAGTTCTGATGACTATCAGGGCGGTCTGGTAACTCTCAGGGAGGTCATCTGGTTATCAAGAAGTTCTATTGACCAGTGGAAGTTTTAATGACTATCAGGGAGTTGTAATGACAATTAGGCAGTTCTAATGGCTATCAGGAAGTTATAATGACAATCAGAAAGTTCTGGTAACTCTCAGGGAGTTCTCGTGGCTATCAAAAAGTTCTGTTGACCAGTAGGAAGTTTTAATTAATATCAGGGAGTTGTAATGACTATTAGGAAGTTCTAATGTACAGTGGGCTATTTCAATGACTAGTAGGAAGTTCTCATGACCAGCAGGGAATTGTAATGAATACTCTATAAGGAGGTTCTAATAACTATCAGGAAGCTTTAGTGTCCAGCAGGAAGGGAACTCTCAGGAAGTTCTAAGCCTAATAAAACCACAAAACAGGTGCCGCAGTGGCCACAAATATACATTATTTTTGATTAACTCATTAGCTCCCAAAAACGTATAACTACGTCATATTTTAAATGTTTTAAGTGTCCCAAAGACGTACTTATACGTTTTTTGTGCCAGAGCATAGAGAAGGCTTTGATGCAGTCTCTCTACTGCAGAAAATGGTTGAGTGGCAGCAGAGTGTAAGAGATCAACCACGCCATGTTAAAACAAGCTGATTTCCCCACAGTTCCAAGCAGAATTGTGAAAAACTATGAAACTTAGCTTTGTTCTATTGCTAATTGTTGCACAGCAGAAACAGAAAGGAATATACTTTTTTTCCCTGATAAAAGAAGATACTCTAAACTCTCTTTTGGTATGTTCCATATTTTTTTTAGACCAATAGAACATAATATTTTGCGGGCCTTGAAAAATCAGTCAAAATCCAGGAAAACACTTAGGTGAAAATGGTTGGGAGTGAATGAGTTAAAAGGCAAACCAGCAGGATCTCGTGACCCCTCAGCCCAACCAGAGAAAAGCCAAATGGGTTGATCGTAACAAAGTCAATCAGTGATTATTATGAGTTGCCTTTCATGTCGAAATTGTGACATTATTTGCACTCAGCCACATGATGACCCATTGGAATGTGCTGGCCATCAAGTTTCATATTCAAATATGCAGGCTGCAATTTATGGAAGCACACAAATTGCATGCACTAGCAGATATCGGGACACTTGATTTAGTATGTCCAGTCGTCACAAATACACTTAAAGAATTATTTTGCATTCAGGTTTATTTTGAAATCACCACCACCCTGATGACTAGTACTTAACCTGTTTGTTTTTGTTTTGTTTTGTTTTTTTGACAGCAGGAATGTCTATTAATACAATAAGAGGTTTTAATGAAATAGCAGGAAGTTCTAGTGATCGAGTGGGAAGCTTTATGGATCTAGAAGGAAGTTATAATAACCAGCAGGAAGTTTTAATGATCCAGAAAGGAGTTCTACTAATCCAATGGAGGAAGTTGTAATGGTCTAAGTATGATTTTATAATGACCAGAGAGAAACTATAATAATCCAGTAGGAGGTTTTAATCGTCCAGTATAAAGTTTTGATGGTCCGGCAGGATAGTCTCTTGATCTAGTGGGAAGTTTTAATGATCCAGTAGGCCGTGTGTCTAAGTTCTAATGACCAACGGGAAGTTTTAGTGAACTACCATGAAGTTCTAGTGATCTAGAATTTAGTGATCTAAAAGGAAGTTGTAAAGACAGAAAAGAAATATTAGTCATCTCAAAGGAAGCTAATGATCATCAGGAAGTTTTGGTGATCTAGAAGGAAGTTGTAACCAAAAAGACTTTGGGATGAAGCGAGAAGGTGCAATAACCAACAGGAAGTTCTTATGATCCACTAACATGTTTTAATGGTCCAGCTGGGTATTCTAGTGAACTAGCAGAAAGTTGTAATGACCAACAAGGCATGTGTATTTTCTAGTTGTGCTTGCATGTACAATGACTAATCATCGTGTCCGTCAAGTTACTACCAGCAAGACTCACAGGAACATTAACAGACACCGCAATGGGGGGCGTGGGGGGTCAGCCAGAGCCAAGCAACGTGTCAAAGTCTGCACACCCCCGATGAGGACGCATCCCCCGTCGTCTAGCCGTCGGGTCCTGGTGCCGTACAATAAGCAAACGTCCGCCGGCGGGAGGAAATCCTCTTGTTTGTGAATGTGCGCACCTTTAATCCTTTAAGGCGACTCAGCAGACTAACAGTAAAAATTGTGAGAAAGAGTTGACGCCGCTATAATGACAACTTTCAGCAGCTCGGATGTTAGGATTTTTTTTTTTTTTGTCTTCATGACAGGTTGATTTGAAGAGGAGAACAACAGTGACATCATCAATATGGGCTTCAGTGAGCTGCTGGATGAGGTGAGTAATCTGATTACAAGGAGAAAGTATCTGAAGTAATCTGATGACAAGGAAAAACTAATGGGAGTAATTTGATTATTATGGAGAAAGTTTGGGAATAATCCGATTACAAGAAGAAAATACTGGGAGTAATTTGACTACAAAGAGAAAGAATTGCAGTCCTGTGATTGACTGGCGACCAGTACATGTCCTGGCGGACTGAATTGTGACCAGTCCAGTTTTTGTCATCATTGCCTTATGATACACTTGCAACCAGTCATTGTTTTCCTGTGTTCCCTGTTATGGGCTGCCGTCCGGTGCATTTGTTATCTATATGTGCCATGTGATTGGCCAAATTCCAAAGGAAGTTCAAATAAGCAGTAAGAATTTATAATGATGCAGTAGGAAGTTGCAACAGTTTAGCGGGAAGTTACAATCTTCTCGGCACTAAATCTCCGTGTGTTTGACTGGTCAGATTGGCGGTTTCGGGCGGTATCAATGGATCCATGTGACCCTCATCAGTTTCCCGGGCTTGCTGATGGCGGGTCAGAACCTCTTGAACAACTTTATCTCCGGAACCCCCGGCCACCACTGCAGCCTGTCGACCAATCACAGCCTCTGGAACCTTACGGAGCATGTACGTGATTGGTTTGCGTGACATGTGGCCGGTGGTCACTATGCGACTGACACAACATCGGCGTGTTTCAGGTGGACCGGCCAGATGTGTTGAAGGCCTTCATCCCGATGGACTCTTCAGGACTCCGACTGGACCGCTGCAGGAGGTTTTTTTCAGTGCCCTATCTATTTTTCTCGGCTTGAGGCGTGTCAGTGGCTAAACACTGGCTTGCTTTCAGATACGTCACACCGCAGTGGCAGATGCTGACCGCTAACAGCTCATCGAACATGAGTCACCTCCACACCGAAAGTTGTGTGGACGGCTGGACCTTCGACAACTCCGAGTTCCTCGCCACCACTGTTTCTGAGGTAACCGAGAGCATACTATGGAGTCCAAGTGATCCAGCAGCAAGTGATGTAGCAAGAAGTTCTTGTGATCAGTAGAATGTTAGTGATCCAGCAGGAAATTCTAATGAGCCGGTTGAAGGTCTGGTGATCCAACAAGACGTGTTAGTGATTTTGCAGGACATTCAAAAGATCTAGCAGGAGGTTCTAATGCTCCAGTAGGAATTTTCGGATTTCTCGAAGATTTCTATCCATTAAGATGTTGCAATGTTCCCGCAGCAAGTTCGAGTCATGAGTCAGAAGAGGTTCAAAGTCTGTCACTAGTAGCAGTTCTCATGATCCTGTTTGAAGTTGAAGAGCTCTGTAAAGAAGTTCAAGTGGAAGTTGCAATCTTCCAGCAAGAAGGTCTAAAGACCTAGCATGAAGCTCTAGTGATCCAGTAAGAAGTTGTTGATCCCAATGAATGCTGCGTTGCATTGTGTGTCTTCAGTGGGATCTGGTGTGTTCATGGCGTCCCCTCAAGCAAATGATCCAGACGGTGTACATGGGCGGAGTTTTAGCGGGCGCCATCATCTACGGCAGCCTTTCCGACAGGTGAGCCTCTTTTTTTTTCTTTTTCTTTTTTTTTTTTGTGAAAGTACTAGAGTAACTCAAACTACCGGAGACAAAATCCTTTGCAAATAACGCTGATTCTGTTGACCAGAAATATGGTTGTCACCTTTGTCCCAGGTTTGGGCGGCGCTCTGTCCTGATTTGGTCCTACCTCCAGCTGGGCATCCTGGGCTCCTGCTGCGCCCTGTCGCAGTCATACTCGGTCTACTGCGCGTTCCGTTTCCTGAGCGGCATGGCGGTGTCAGGCATTATACTCAACTCCTCCTCCCTGAGTAACATGTTTACGTTTGTACATTGAGGTTCTTGGTGGCCACATGACCTCGATCAACCTGGCGGAATCTCTTGCTGTTTGTCATCAGAGGTGGAGTGGATCCCGACCAAAACTAGGACTATGGTGGGCACTCTCACTTCCTTCTACTTCACGTTTGGTCAGATGCTCTTGGCGGGCTTGGCTTATTGGCTGAGGGACTGGAGGAAACTGCAATTGGTGATGTGCGCCCCCCACATAATCTCCTTTGCCAACAACTGGTCCGTCATCAAGCGAGACATCGGTTACTCCCCTTGAAAATAGCCATCTAATCCAAACATCACTGCGCAGGTTTTTATTAGAGTCGCCGCGGTGGCTGGTCCTCAGGGGTCGATCCCAGGATGCCTTGAAGATCCTCCACAGAGTTGCTCGCATCAATGGAAAACCCAATGTGGTGGACAAGCTGACGCTGGAGGTTGTCCTGTCAGACATTTACAAATATCTTCCAGCCTCCTTTTTGCCAAACCCCTCACTAAAATTTGAAATTCTTAATTGTACGTGATGATCTCTTGCGGCAGATTAGCGGGGAAGCCGCGTTGTAGCCAATGGGAGCTTGACGTGTGTACCATGTAACCCGCAGGTGCTTCACTCCCATATGAGCAAGGAGCTGGAGTCCAATCGCAAAACGCTGACCGCCTACGACCTGCTGAGGACGCCCGGCATGAGACGCATCTCCGTTGGCCTCCTCGCCGTCTGGTGAGGAACGACCGCGGAGAACCAGACTGTCACTCCTCATGATGCTAAGAGGCTAACTTTAGCGCAGGTGTGGGGCTCCTGTCATGTGACTTGACTCCAATTAGACTTAAGTGGGCAATTTTTAAGACTTGGCTAAAACTGAAAGACTTGACTTGAATGCCTATGGCTTGTTATGTTATGGGAAGAAGATGGTTCCTCCAACTGTTTGTGTGTTCTTCATTGATCAGGACGAAGCCTTGCTTAGGGAACCAATCACACTTGCCACTGACTGACTTGCCTTTAGACTTGCTGAAAGTCTAGTGGGGACTAGACTTGACTTCAACCTGAAGATCAGACTTGTGACTTATTCCCACCTCTGAACGTTAGCAACAAGACAGCAGCCATTCACGTGATGTCCACCCGTGTTCCCCTGCTAGGTTTTCCACCAGCTTCGCTTACTACGGTTTGGCGATGGACCTACAAAAGTTTGGGGTGAGCGTGCTAAAGTTTTGGCCCAGCTTGCGCCACATGCTAAGCTAAGCTAAGCGCTCCCCTTCCTCGGTGCAGGTGAGTATTTATGTGATGCAGCTCATCTTTGGAGCCGTGGATTTTCCCACCAAATTTGCGGCTCTGGGCATGCTCAGTTTCCTCGGGAGGAGGAAGACTCAGGCCTTGTGCCTCCTCATGTCCGCCGTTGTCATCTTTGCCAACATCTTTGTCCCAAAAGGTAACGCACAAAAAGACAGGACTTTTTCTTTTTTTGAAGTTACTTCGCTCATTAATAAGCAACCTATACTTTTACAAATTGGTGTCCCTCTGTCAGACTTGCAGGCCATCAGAACCACGTTGGCATGTCTCGGTAAGGCCTTCACGTCGGCGTCTTTCACCACCGTCTACTTGTACACCGGAGAACTTTACCCAACCATCATCAGGTATGACATGTTTAACAAACTAAGGAGTGGTAAGTACAGATCTGGTTTCATACGGAGGGAGTAGTTGTAGATGTTTGTTTTGTTTTTTTCCACCACTGCTAACATTTCTACTTTAAACCTGATGTCTGTAGGCAGACAGGAATGGGTCTGGTGTCCACTATGGCCAGAGTGGGCAGCATGGCAGCACCCGCCGTCCTCATCCTGGACGAAGTAAGCCTTCATTGTTAAAAGTGCTGTAATTGCTGCAGCGGGCTAATGAAATCTGTGTTGCGCCGCCTCCAGGTGTTCCCTGCTCTGCCCAGCATCGTGTACGGGGGTGCAGCTGTGCTAGCTTCAGGCTTCGCTTGCTTCCTGCCGGAGACACTCAACGTTCCACTCCCGGACACAATCCAGGATGTGGAGGCTAGATGGTGAGTGGCGTTAGCGACTCATGCTAATGACTAAGGAGCTGTTTCCATCTGACTGCCATCTTGTTTCACACAAATAAGAAAAGCTACTTTAACTTATATCTAGAAATCTAAGATTGGATGCTAATGTTGAAACTTGGGAAGCCAGTGGTGCTGACATTGGTCTTCCTTCGCCCCAATGCTACAGGTAACTTCGGAAGCAAGCACTGAAAGTTAATGATAAAGCTAAGATTAGAAGGTAACAGCAGAGCTGGGCAAAGCCTTAGTTACATCGACCCATCATTGACGGATAGCCACCGTTCGGCGGGTGTGTCCACAATTTTGGCTAGTGCTTTATGATGCAAGGCCTTGAAAAAATGGATTGAGCATCGACTGAAGCAGGTTTACGTCCCTCAATCCAGGTCAGTACATACGATCTATCTCGCCAAAAATGTGGAAACACTCGCCAAAGGGTGGACAAAGGTGGGAAATATTGTCGGATGCTAACTTAGGAGGTATTGAAGTTGATGTTCTTGGAAATTTCATGGATTAATCACTTGTGAATTGTGTGAAAAAGTTACTGCAACATTGACAGGTTGAACGTCTGCCTTCAAAAGTTTACAGAAGGTCAAAGAAAATTCACTTGGAGTGCATTTTAGGTTCATCCTGAAAATTTACCTGAAATGACCCAACTTTTTATCATATTTTTGTATGTATTTAATAAATGAGACTATCTACGTACTCCTAAGTCAAAAAGATAATGAAACGACTAATAGGGATGTTTTTTTGTTTTTTTTTACAGGTTGCAGCGCGGCAACAAACACAAATGTCTTTGAACTTTTGTTGCATTTTTCAAACCAATTTGAATTTAGTGTTTTTGATTTGATTGACATGTTTTTGTGAAGGTCTGGAAGAAGCCCCACTGGTAAGAAGAAGGACGTTTCTTCAGAAGATGAACAAGTGGCACTGTCTAAAACAAGTGAAAAACAAGTGAAAGAAGTTGAAGGGAGCGGTCTCAACGCCCTCTGACCCCACAATGTAGCTGCTCATTCGCAGATGTGATCATCTGGTTCACATTTTCTTTGTGATACAGTAATCATGTGAAGTATGGCTTTATAATTGTAACACATGGCTTTTATTAATATGGAATAATCAATGATTGATTTGAAACCTTATTACATAAATATAAATAACAAAGTGCGTTGAAGAAAAAGACAATGACGTTTTATTTTAAACCGTACTGTCATTACAATCTTGCATATACACATGCTGTTTAAATAAATGAAAACATGAAATACGTCATGTTGAAGTTAAAATATAACATATTCAGTAAATTTTGGCTTTCATAATTAAATGTAAGGGTTAGGATTAATAAATAAATGTACATGTGGAGTAAGAGTCCATAAATAAACACATGAAATCAAATGTTATGGTTTTAATTTCCAGGTGAATGCATGGGGGAAAAGTCCTAAAACACCCAAATTTATTCATGTTTCATCCGATGTGAGGATAGAATCATAAATAATTTTCAATTGCTAATATTTTTGCCTACAGACCTTTTGCCCACCTTCTTTTCATTTCATATTTGTTTTTTTGATGAATGAAAATATTATAGTGTGTGTGAAACTGTATGTTGTGAACGTCTCCCTGCATCCAAGTGACTTTTTTTTGTTCATCAATGGGATGCTGGCCGATGTTTTGTTTCGCGTAAAGAAGAACATCCTGCTGAGCTCATTGCACTTCCGCGTCTCGTACGAATCGGAGCGCATGTTCCTCGGTGTTTCATTTGACTGACGGCCGCGGCTACCAATCACTGGCCGCCAATCGACTGAACCTTTGTAAAGGGGGGCGGGGCGGGGCGCGCTCGCTCGCACAGCGGAAGAAAATGGCGGCCGTGGCCACCGAGCCAGGAGCTGCGGCGATTCGAACAACAGTAACGACCGACGACGGCTCACCGGAACCGGGCTCCAGCGGCCCGGGACTCATGCTACTCTCCCAAGAGCCCGAAGGAGCGCCGGAGCCCGAGCCGGCCGCGGGGTCCGAGCAATCCACGGACTTGTATAGCCCTCACTCGGGAGACGGTGGGGACGGGGAGGAGCGCCGCCATGTCAGGCCGGAGCTGGAGTTGGAGCTGGAGCCCACGGCGGGAAAAGTCCTAGGTGAGGCCGCCGCCAGCGACCCACTCGTCCAAAACCGGACCGCCAGCTTCTCACCCGGGGAAGCGGCTTGGAACGGCTCGGCGCAGACGGGGTACCGCAGCATCCTCGCGGAGCCCAAGCCCTCCTCCTCCGCCGTCTTCCTGCACTCCTTCCCGGCCCCTCGACCCCCACCCGGCGCCGAAGCCGGCCTTTCTCTGGCAGAACCGGCAGAACCGACCACGGGCCGGGATCGAGGCTACCCAGCTTCGGCCCGACCGGAGCGAAGGCCCGCTGCTAGGCAAGAGGCCGTATTGGACGGTACCGCGGAGGGGGATCCGCAGCCCGAGGAGAGGGGCCCGTGTCGCGGCTCGTCACCGTGCGAGTCCCCGCAGTTGGATGTCAAGCCGGCGGGAGCCGAAGCCACGTCGTGCTCTCCGCGGCAGGGCGGATGCATGCAGGACCTGAGCCTCAGCCTTGGCTCCGAGGTCCGGGTCTCCTTGGACCACGTCATCGATGACGCGCTGGTTGTGTCGTTCCGGGTGGGCGAGAAACTCTTCTCCGGGGTTCTCATGGATGTTTCCAAAAGGTAGGACCACTGCGAATTATTTAATGAAATAATTTGGTCATCAAGGGGGCAAGATCTGGGCACTGGTGCTGCTTTTCAACCAATCCGATCCGCAAAGGATGTCAGCTCTCATTTTGAAGTTTTTTTTTTTAATTTGATTTGGTTTTGACATTTGAGTCTCTTAAGTCTCTCATGTGCTTTGCTCAGGTTTGGCCCTTACGGAATTCCCATCACGCCATTTCCCCGACGCGAAGAACAGAGTCGACCTCAGAGGGCGGCGGTCCCTGCAGAAGCCGCTGCCCCCGTGTCCCCGAAGCAGGAACTGCCCACGGATGACGATGCGGCACCTTGCCCGTGGAATGCCAAGCCGCCCCCACTATTCCAGGAGGGGGCACCTTACCCTCCCCCGCTATTCATCAGGGACACCTACAACCAGGCGTTACCTCAGCCGCCACCCCGTAAGATCAAGAGGCCCAAGCGGCGCTATCGCTGCGAGGAGCCCACCTCCATCATGAATGCCATCAAGCTGCGCCCCCGCCAGGTGCTGTGCGACAAATGCAAAGGCGTGGTGGCGGCGGCCGGGCGCCGGCCGGCCTCAGTGGACCTGAGAGGTGAGGAGGCGTCGCGACGGCGGAAGGCGGCGGAGGGGCCCGTGTCCGCCGAGGTCAAGCGACTGCGGAGCGATGACAGGGGCGGCCGCGGAGACGACAAAAATGCTCGCGGCGACAGACGCGCACCGTCAGGGATCCGAGTGCCCGCCGCCTCTTCAGCGACCTCACGTCGCGTCCTGCGGGCAGTGTCCTCCTCTTCGTCCATGCATCTCAAGCTGAACTCAAAGAAGGTTCTGACCAAGGGAACCTCAGCGGATCGCTCCAAAGCTCGCCAGGTTCTCAACAAACTGGCGCGGAACTCGCAGCCGCCGCCGCTCGGTGAGAACCAGGACCGAGAGGGCGGCGGCGACAAGACCTTAACACGCGCCGCGGCCTTGCAGAACCATAACCAGAACCAGAAGGTCCACTTCACCCGCCGCCTGCAGCACCTTAGCGCCACATTGGTCGGCCCCGCCTCGCACACAGCCCTGCCGCCTCGAATGCGCCTCAAACCCCAAAGGTATCGTACCGACGACCCTCAGGCCACCCCCTCCTCCTCTTCTTCTTCCTCCTCCTCTTCCTTGCCTCCCAAACACAACGCTCGCTCGAGCCCCAACCCGCCCGCGTTCAACCCCGTAGCACCCCCACCGTGCCTCGCCCCCAGTCCGACGCCGCCCTCTTCTTTTTGTGCTGCTACGGAGGACAAGGTGGCTCCGTCTCCACCTCCTTCCTGCAACGTCTCAGAGACCGTAGACCCCCCCCCGCCCCCTGGTTCATTAGCGCCCCCATGCCCGCCCCCAGCGGAGGCTGCGGTCGGCGACGAGGAAGGAGGTGAACTGAAACGGCGTCGCAAGTCTTCCACGTCGTCGTCCTCTTCCTCGTCGTCGACGTCGTCGTCCTCAGTCTTCTCCAAGTCGGTTTCCAAATGTCTGCTCCCCGACGGGCGCAGCGTGTGCGTGGGCGACATCGTGTGGGCCAAAATCTACGGCTTCCCCTGGTGGCCGGCGCGGGTGCTGGGCATCACGGTGGCGCGGCGAGCCAACGCTGCGTTGACGGCGCGGCAGGAGGCACGCGTGTCCTGGTTCGGCTCGCCCACCACCTCCTTCCTGCCGCTGTCGCAGCTCTCGCCCTTCCTGGAGAGCTTCCAGTCGCGCTTCGACAGGAAGAGAAAGGGCCCGTACCGCCGCGCCATCTCCGAAGCCGCCAGCGCTGCCAAGCAGTTGACGCCCGAAGTGCGCGCGCTGCTCACGCAGTTTGAGACGTAGCGTAAGAGTGTGGGCCGCTGCCCCGCCCGCCCGTTCTCCCCCTCCCCTTTATTGCAGGAAGTCACACGTGCCCCCTGCCTCTATTGTAGACTTTTTTTTTTTTTTTTTTTCCCAGGCGAGGTTTTTGGTATCGCCAGACAGATTTCAAGCAGCCTTAGCAGCTGTGCTAAGCCAGTTTTTCCCAACTTTTATTGAGCCAAGGTGCAGATTTGACATTCGAAAAGATCACACTCCCAACCAAAATGTATCTACTACTATCTGTCACTGGCATAGCTAGCTAGTAAAAGCGCAACGATTAATTGACAACAAATTAGTTATTTAAATGGGCAAATATTTTGATAATTAATTCGTTTAAAGACTTTGATGATTAAAGTAATTGTTAATTGCAACTCTACTTGCTTGGTATTTATTTATTGTAGGGCTGCAACTAATAACATGGCTCCATTGTTGGGAATCGCTGAGCTAAGCGAGCGAGGGCGGTTGCAATTTTTTTTTGTGTGTTGCCTTTGATGCGTGCGTTTTGTTTTTGTTTTGTTTTTTTCTTCATGCTGTGACAGAGATGAATTGATCAAAGCTGTGAAACTTTTCCAAATCGAGGTCGGGGGGCCTCGAATCGTTTCGAATTGTCGTTCATACGCGATCCCACTGAGATCCTGTTGCCAGGCTGACCCCCGATTCCTCCTCCCCCCCATCCGATGATGACGATGGTGTATTTTCCCTCTCTGTTTGTCTCCTGCTCCACTTTGGGACTGTTTTTCCCGTCTGTTTGCAGATTAGAGATTCTGAACAAAAAACATTTTGTGTAAATGTTTTTTTTTCTTTCTCTGCTGTTTCAAATGTTAAATAAAACTTCTCTTTGAATTGTGGTCATTTGAGCTTTTTTTCTTCCGCCGCTGCTGCTGCGCTCGCGTTACTCAACGCTTTTTTTTTTCCCTTTTTCTTTTTTTGGTCGGATTTTCTTACATGCAAACAGAATGTTTTGAAGCAAGCAGAGTGGGAAAATACTAGCAGGTTAGCATCGCTACCTTAGCACGCGTGCTACATGTCCTGTTCAACTCAAACGCCACGGTGGTAAACAGCACCGCCATTGTGGCTGCAATTGCAGTTTGGCACAACTACCTAATGACTGGGGTTAAGGGTCACGGAAAGCGGTTTGACGTCATTGTACTAGATCACATTGTCTTCACTAAAGACAAATTATGTGTGACACTAGGACAATTAGAATGACTTGACTCCATCTTAATAGTGAGAAACATTTGCACATACATTTGCACCTTTTTAAAAAAAATTATTTAATTAATAACTAATTTAATAAATTGTTTCTTCCAAAAGGAACTTGCATAATTAGTGTTTCAAAGAAACTTGTCTTATTATTATTATTTTTTTTACATTTAAACAATTATTTGAATAATTGTGATTCAATTATTGCCAAAACAATCAAGATAATTTTTTTTCTATAATTGAGCAGCCCTACTTGTACTACTAATGTTATAAAATTCTCTGAGTTCTCATCTAGCCCTTCAATAGGACCGCGCCGAGTTCTAGTCATGTCCTATAGTTGTGGGGAAAACTTTACGAGTAAGGGCTCTACTAGTACAAATTAGTCCATGGGGGGGTCCGATGTAAAGCAAGTATATGTAATAACTATTCTAACAGCATGCCTACTATTTGATATTTCTGCCCACAAGTAGAATAAACAGAGCAAAAAAATCTTTAGACAAAACTGCACTAGTGGGCATCTGATCGCTACCAGTAATACTACATTCTAAAATTCTACCAACACCTAGAGAAAATAACTGCTCGTAAGACTGTTCTACTTGTTCTAAAGTATAGAAGTTTCTTAATAGTGAAGACAACTAGTTGACATTTCTGTGCACTAGTAGAATGACAACATTACTAAAAATGATTCCCCCCACCCTCTTTTAATTGACATTATTAGGCAGTAGTAGAATTGCTTGGGCGTACAAAAAGAGAAATTACATTTTATTATGGAGACAAAACTGCACTAGTCAAGAACTGCATGCTACTAGTACAAGTGACATACTAGTGAACATCTCACCGCTAGATGTTAGAAGAGCTGGAGTCTGCGCTTCAATTGTAGTGCCCTCTAGTCATTCTATATTAGTAGTGTGCAGTAATGTCGTAAAAACATTACTAGTATGACACTACTAGTGAGCTGAAAGGTCTTACTAATGAGGACGAAGAGTAAACTTGATGTCATGTATATGGAATAAATGTTCAAACTACACTAGTGGTGCACTAAAAGAATAATTACTAGTAAGCAAGTCCTTCTACAAGTGTGCAGTAGTGTCATACAATTTGTACATAATGCATAGTCATAAGTTATATTTTGTGCTTCCCAATTCCAGCATGCATTACAGCAGCTTCACATAATGGTGATGACATCATGTGACGTGTGTGTCGTTGCAGCTCCGCGTCCCTGAAGAGCTGCTGACGTCGTCTGCACCGCCATCGACCCGGCCGTCAGTCACGCGGACTCCGCCCACCAATCACTAATCGATATTTAATGAATATATTTATGAAGCTGAGCGGCCAATCACACAAGTCTCGTCCGCGATGGTTGCTGCTGCGACGTTAGCCTAGCCTAGCACGCCGGCTTGTTATTCGTGTTAGTTGTCATAGAAACGAAGATGAGCAAGGCAATAAATTATTGCACGTGGTGTCAAATGTTTTTAGAGTCGGGCGATTAATCGATTTTATTTATTGTATTGAGTTTATTTGGCAGAAAGATCTCTTAAAAGCCTAAAAAAATGTAAATGGGATGTAATCCCTGGCCTGTAATAATCAAATATCAATGAAATGAAATCCTGTATGATTCAACAGATGTCATTTATTTTGTGTAAAAAATATTTTTTTGAAAAGGGCAATACACACCCTTCTGATGACATTGACTTTAAAAAAAAAAAATGCTGAATTGTAGCATAATCCACGATTAATTGATAAACGTAATTAACTATTTTGATAAGTGAGTAATCGTCTTGTCTAACTTGAAATTCAGCCTCACAATAGGAAATTTTAAGATGCGGATTTCTGCATGAAAGCAGACTGATTGGTTGATCTTTGTGTTGAATCAAAATATACGACATTTGCAAACATTTGCTTTTGCTTTGGAAAACAATTAGCGACATTTTTGACGATTTATTGGCGGCTGTTCATCAAACAAGTAATTGAATCATCGATTTTTATGTTTGTCCATTTGGAACAATGAACTGTTTTTCAATAAAGGCGTCGAAATAATTTTTGTAAAATCGAATTCTTCCATGAATTGACAAAATAATCAAAACGTCAATACATAATTGAAATAATTTTTAGTTGCAGATCTAATATATTCAGAGGAGCCTGTAGAAATGACCAATATTTGAAAGACAATCCCTCAGGTATATATCTATTTTTTTTATTGTGGATTTTTGTGGGATTTTGTGAAAAGTCAAAAATTTGGGATCATTTCACTTTTTAAAGTGCAATGTGTCCACTGCAAAGCAGACTTGGTCTACAGAGCTCCACGTAAAACTTTGTTACTTAGGCTAGTTTAACACAACAAATTGTAATCCCCACCGAGGTGGTCAAAAATAGACACAATCGCTTTATAGAACATAACAAAATAAACATAAGCATTTTTGAGCTAACCTGATCCAGAAACTGCCAACAGTTTTAAGTTGCTCCAGCATTTTATTTGAAATTGTAAATTATATTTGTACAATATTTTATAAGCCGCCTTTCGCCTTGAGAGAAAGAAAAAAAAAAAATCCTAGACCTGTGCCTGCTCTTCACTCTCATTCATTGGCTCCCACGTCACTCACCATTCCAGGCCCTTCCTTTTCCAGCCACACACACTCAAACACACAGATACTACAGTGGACAGTGTGAGGATGGCGACCCCAAGTGGACGAAAATAATATCTGCCCCTCATGTGCAGTTTTTGTATTGGTATAAAATAAGATTTGAAATATATCTAAAGAATAAAATTCTGTATATACTGTACATGTTTGTTTCTTTGGGAATTTTCATCTACCACGGGGTGAGGGTGTTGGGGGGTGTCAATTTTTGGCTAGGATGTGTTTGTATTTTAGTAACAAATGCCAAAGAACGGAGCAGCTCGAAACTGACCACCACTCACACTGGAGAGGATGACTTTATTACTCGTGGGAGGAGACAAGGTAAGGGGGGCATATTTTTGGTAATTGTTGTATTACTTAATAAATTGAGGACAGTCGATCAGGAATACAACCATCAGGCAAACTGATGGTGGTTCACTTGAGCTTATGGAATGACCGACTTGGGTGATTCGCACCACTCAAGTTTAGTGGACTCACTGGACGACTGGGAGCAATTGATTCACTGTTTAGAGTTAAATGATTCACCAGAAACATCACAGACTGGATAATCTGTTTCATTGACTAGAGTTAGCAGACTCACTGAAGTACTACAGACTGATGATTTGGTTCACTGACCTGAGTTAGTGGATTCACCAGAAAGTCGGTGGACAGGATTCAGTTCACATGCTCGAGGAGGATGGCAGATTTGGAGGATTTCATTTCCGACTGGAGTTTGCGGATTCGCCAGAAACACTGCAGACACAGATGATTCAGGTCACTGACTTGATTTAGGAGACTCCTCAGAAACATTGTTGCCTCGTATGATTCAGTTCACATAACTCAAATTTTCAAAGTTTGGTATCAGGAGAAATGTTTGCAAATCTAAAAAACACAAAGCAAAACGTGTTTTCCGATAAGAAATTTGACTTTTGTGAATTTGAACATTGTCGCGATTCCTGAAGCTGCGTTGATGCCACTTTGAGGGAAATTTTCTCCTGGAAACACGTCAACGGGAACACGTGCTGGAGACTTAATGGCTAATAGTGTAATCATTGATGAAGTGACGCTCCTACAGTAATTGATTTAACGCTTTGTGTTTTTCAGGTGAAAGTCCAAATAGATTAAGGACAGATCATCAAGCGCTACCGTGACCGCACGCTTTCATTTCTTTCCTGCATCAACATGGCTGCCGGTCAAGACGACTGCAAGGTAAAGGAAATTATTGATTATGAGGAGGTGATGGAGCCACTCACACTCTGTGCCAAAGTACAAGTACAGGAACTTGTGAAGAAACAAGTAGAAGTAAACGTAGATGTATGAACTCCTGTACTTCAGTAAAAGTTCAGAAAATACAGACTATGAAACAGACTTTAAGCACAACAATAAAAACAATTTTTTACTGTCAATTTTTTAGAATGTCTGTTTTTCCGTCTTTTATTAACTGAAACAATGCTCGCACTATGAAGATGAAATAAAATCTAAAATCATGTTACATTTTACATATTGGTTAATCGCTCGCTAGCGTTAGCTCAGCATTTATGCTATCAAATAGTGTTTCTACATTGCTAATGTTAAATTAGCAAAAAACTGTTAAATTAGCTAATGATCACAAGTGGAAACAAACACCTTACCTACGTTTTTTGTTGTTGTTGTTTTTCTTCAAGATTAGAAGGAGCACTACAAATCTTAATGTCATGATCAGATGATTGGGTTCACTCATACCCAACTCCCAATTGCTACTTGGACAAGTTGACTCTCGGAAATGATTAATCAAATACTCCCTAATGGGCATTCACGCGTATGGTTGACTTTATTTTTTCTATATTCGTCTTATTATTTGCTGTGTCAACATCTGCTTAGGTCAGTGCTTCTAAATGTATACATTTTTTGTTATGCCCCCCTCCCCAAAATCTCAGCCACAAATATAATTACTATCATTGGTCTGTAAAATGTATTGTAGTGGAATTAATACTCTATGCATACTCTGTGACAATGATAGCACTGCGCCACCTACTGTAGTGGATGTTGAATCACATTTTATTCTATTATGAAAAAAGAAAAAAAAAACTGCCCTGGGGTCACACTCCCAAGTAAAAAGTACAAATCTGATAAAGTGTACTTACAGTAATATATTGTTTACTTGCCACCACTGTTGATTAATAATCTCCGTGCTCATGTGACCTAAATTGTGACAGTCGTGTCACCATAAATTGACTTTGACCTCTCTTAGCCATTGTTGAAGCACTTGAAAGGGGGTTAAACTGAGTACAAGGCGCCCTCTATAGGCGCTCACAGTGAACTGCGGGGTTATGTGACAGTTCAGTGGGTCACTGTGACACGGCGTCCGTCAATAGACCTAAATTGTACCTGCCGAGATACCAAAGTTGAAAGGAAGTGGCAAACTGGAACATGATGGCTCCCAGGAGGAAATAACAGGAAGTGTCAGTTGCACATGGGAAGTTTCTGTTGCTAATATTCCAAAGTCCTGTAGAATGAGTTGGTCACTAATGTTCCAACAGGAAACAAGAAGTTATATCATGATAATGCAGGAAGTGTCAGTTGCTACTATTCTGAGAAGTTTGAAGGCGGGGTTAGTCGCAGTGGAGTGGAAGTGACAAACACAAATGGGTCATTTGCTATGCACAGAGTCAGGATGACGTCCCGAGGAGGCGGAGCCACGAGTCACCCAAAGAGCCAATACGAGAGCAGAAGTTGGCATCGGACATGATTTACACCATCGAGGACGTCCCGCCCTGGTACCTGTGCATCCTGCTAGGCCTGCAGGTACGCCGCAAACGTAACGGCCGCCCTGCGCCTTGGACGGACGTGTTCTGACCCGTCCCTGTGCGTCCAGCACTACCTGACCTGCTTCAGCGGGACGGTGGCCGTCCCCTTCCTGCTGGCCGAGGCCATGTGCGTGGGCCAGGACCAGAACACCGTCAGCCAGCTCATCGGGACCATTTTCACCACCGTGGGAATCACCACGCTCATACAGACCACCATGGGAGTCAGGTGAGCGCCAGCGGACTCGCCTCCGATTGTGGGCAGCGCTGCTGGCTGATTGTTGTTGTTGTTGTTGTTGTTGCGTAGACTTCCTCTCTTCCAAGCAACCGCGCTAGCCTTCCTGATTCCTGCGCAGGCCATCCTCAGCTTGGAGCGCTGGGCCTGCCCCACGCAAGGTCCCCACAACACATTTCTTGTCCTTATGTGCGTGTGTTTGAACTTACATCTTTTATGTGGGTATGTTGACAGAGGAGATTTACGGCAACTGGACCATCCCACTGGACACCTCGCACGTTTGGCAGCCTCGCATCAGAGAGGTTTGCGTCCGTCCGTTGGTCTGTCTGTCTTGGATTTTCCAATTGACAATTGTGTGCGCGCCAGATCCAGGGCGCCATCATGGTGTCGAGCACGGTAGAGGTGGTGATCGGCCTGCTGGGTCTTCCGGGCATCCTGCTGGAGTACATCGGGCCGCTGACAGTCACGCCCACCGTTTCGCTCATCGGCCTGTCCGTCTTCACCACGGCGGGCGACCGGGCCGGATCGCACTGGGGCTTCTCAGCTTTGTGAGACCCCCTGCATGCGAACACACAGGGTGGCGCTTTTCCTGACGAGCGTTCGCCTTTGCAGGTGCATCCTCCTCATCGTGCTGTTTGCTCAGTACTTGCGGACCACGTCGCTGCCGTTTCCCGTGTACAACAGGAAGAAAGGACTGAGGTGGAGCCGGGTTTACATCTTCAAGATGTTTCCTGTAAAAGACTCGTCCGCCCCGCCGGAAGGTTTTGTCGCAGACTCCGGTTTTTGACGTGCGCTTGCTTTGTGTTCAGATCATCCTGGCTATCATGCTGGTGTGGCTGCTGTGTTATATCTTCACCCTCAGCGACCTCCTGCCCAGTGACCCACGACGATATGGGCACGGGGCACGCACCGACGCCCGCGGGGACATCATGACCTCTGCCCCGTGGTTCAGGGTGCCTTACCCCTGTGAGAGCCGTTTGTCTTATTTCGCATCTTGACATCAAGCCAGGGGTGGGCGTGTCCAACCCGTCAATGGCCTGTCCATTACCGTTAATCCGTCATTTTTTCAAGACTAACCAAACTGTAATCATCAATCCATCAATGTTCTTTTAACCGTATCAATGTGTCAATGCGCTGCCACTCCAGGCCAGTGGGGGGTGCCAACGGTGACGCTGGCAGGGGTGCTGGGCATGTTCAGCGCCACCTTGGCGGGCATCGTGGAGTCCATCGGCGACTACTACGCGTGTGCCCGTCTCGCCGGTGCGGCACCGCCTCCGGTGCACGCCATCAACAGGTGAGACGACAACTTTGACCTTTGACCTCGCCCGCACTGACATCATGACCTTTCTTTGTTTCGTTTTTTTCTTTGCAGAGGAATCTTCACTGAGGGCGTGTGTTGCATCATCGCCGGACTGCTGGGCACCGGAAACGGGTCTACGTCCTCCAGCCCCAACATCGGCGTGCTCGCCATCACCAAGGTACTTGCTCATTCCCATTGCGCGTCGGCTGCGTTGTGTTGTTAGGTTTGGTGACATGCGTCGTCGTGTGCAGGTGGGAAGCCGTCGCGTGGTTCAGTACGGCGCCGGCATCATGCTGCTGCTGGGATGCGTGGGGAAGTTCACGGCTCTCTTTGCGTCACTGCCCGATCCCATCCTGGGAGGAATGTTCTGCACGCTTTTCGGTGAAATTTCCCTTCACATTCACTCACCCTCATTTCAGTCCGAAGGCTGGCAGCCATTTAGGGGTGCTGCTGAAAAGTTTATAGTGGACCTAGATCTTCCACTCAAATGGATTACAGTCACAGTCATTCCTGATTTATATATGCAGTTTTCAAAAGCGGTTTTATATATATATATATATATATATTTGGCAGACTAAAATTCCGATAAGCATTTAATCAGCTGATTAATTTAAAAAATATATTATGAATAAAATAATTTGGTGTTTTTTTTCGTTCCAACAATTAAATTATTAATTTATCAGCCAAAATGCTTTGTCATTTATTATTTGTTAACTTAAAACAGAGCGAACATTCTTCAAAACGTTTGTTGGGTCATTATCTATGCCTTATATTGGAATGTTTTGATGTATTAAAAAAAAAATCAGAAAAATTGGCAGAAAACTGAAGATTTCACAAAAGTTATATCCTCTGATTAATTAATCATTCAAGCCCTGGTCTATTGCCAAGCTTTTGTCGTCTATGCTCGAGGTATGGTTGTCTATAATTTGGTGTATTTGTACACGTTTGTCTGTGGTCTCCGGATTAGATACCCATTTTCTGTTTGTCTATAGGAATTTTGAGGGAATTTTTAAGTGAACTATATGAAAAGTGGACCAAAAAGTCAGCTGAGCTGTTGTTTGTTTGTTTGTGTGAGGTATGATCACTGCGGTGGGTCTCTCCAACCTGCAGCTGGTGGACCTCAACTCATCCAGGAATCTCTTCGTGCTGGGCTTCTCCATGTTCTTCGGGCTCACGCTGCCCGCCTACCTGGACGCGCACCCAAAATGCATTGAGACAGGTGCGTGCGAGCGACCTCCACGCGCACGCGTGTGGACCAACGTACTGTCATGCACTTGCAGGTGTGGAGGAGCTCAATCAGATCCTGACGGTTCTCCTGTCCACTGAGATGTTTGTTGGTGGTTTCCTGGCCTTCTGCCTGGACAACACCGTACCAGGTCACGTATGCAAAACTTTCTTCTTCGTCACTGCCATAATATTGCTGCTACGGCGAGGTTTCTGTCACGATGTCATTGCCACACAATGCCGTTGCCATGAAAATTTGGATATCGTGACAAATTATGTTTTGGCATGACCGTGTTGTTGCATGAAGACGGCGTTGCTGTTTTGCGTGTTCAGGGTCGAGGGAAGAACGCGGCCTCCTGCAGTGGAGCGCTTTGACGTCCTCGTCGGCCTCGTCGCCCTCCTACGACTTTCCCGTGGGGATGGGTCTGGTCCGACGCGCCCGATGGCTCAGGAGAGTGCCCATCAGTCCCACCTTCAGGGGGTGGAGTTCTTCCCAAGACCCGTCCTCCCAAGTGGAGATGGCTCAGCAAGGTGCAATGGAAGCGGGGCAAGAGGCGGAACTTGGACAGGAAGACGCTGACATGTCAACCAAGGTGTAACTTGTGTCAGTTGTGTTTTTTTAATCTTGACACTGCTGCATATGTGTACTTTTGTGTGTTTGGATTTTTGTGCTGTCACACACACACACACACACCAACCTCTATTCATTTTTATTACCGGTAACTTATTCTTAATAACGTACTTTCTGATTACATAACACTTGTTTATGTCGCTATATCACTATTGTAATTTTTTTTCTTGACAAGCCTGATGCATACTGTGAAATATGTACATTGTACTGACTGCGTAATTCAAAATATATACATTGTTTTAGATATTTTTTGTTGAGAAGGAATAGGACCAATAAAGGCTCCAATTTGATACGAATGGAATTCATCATTTTATGTTTCAGCCTTCAAAGAGTTAACTTGAATTCATTTTATGGACTTGCATCTGCTCTTAATCAGTGCTAGAAGCAGAATTAGGTTAGGATACGACCAATACAAGTTAATCTGTATGTTTGTCGTTTGTCTCACTTGTAATTATTTAATATGTCAAATGCTTATTGAGGGACCCCTACTTTATATTCCTATAAATGGGCTTGTTATTTTAATTTGGCAGACATTTTCTTCTCTTTCAACGGGAAATGTAAGGCTACATTTACATTACAATTAAGGACTAAAAACACATAAACGCTTTTCCAAGTTCATTGTGATAAAGAAATACTTATCAATACAAGGGAAATATCACCAGGTGGACATTTTTGATACACGAATACTCACTAGTTTTCCGTGTCCAACAGGCGTCGACGTTGTTGCTTTTGCTGCTGGTATATGAGTTGATGCTACTCGCCACTGATACAGGGAAGGTGTAGTTATTTTGGTAACTTGGAAATAAACTTCTTGTTTTCGTCCTCTTTTCGGCCCCGCTGGACTAGCTTCCTCTCATTTTGGTTTTATTTTACTTTCTTCTCTCGCGCTCGTCCTTTTTCGCGCCGTTCATTTTGTTTTGTGCCGACTTCCGAGATACTTTGTGCGCATGCGCATTAAGATAGATCAATCTAATGTAGTGGAAACCGGGGGGGATAAGACACTGACGATACGAGGAGCATTCTGCTGGCATTTTAGCGAAAATGTTTTATTCAAAAACAATGTCCGCAAATAAGTTAAAACTGCGTTGACCATTCGTGTATGAGGAATTTGGTTAACCTAACCCATCATAATATAAATTGAACAGTAGTTAAAGTTTGGATTTCAACATAAATTCATCCAGTGTGTGGCTGTAAAAACAAACACCACCTCAAAGTCTCAATCAAGGTCTCAGATCCAGAAATTATTATTATTATTATTATTATTATTTAATTAATTAATTAACACAAAAAGTGATATGACTGGGATTGAGATGTTTGATTTTGTCAAACAAAATTATATCCAAAAAGGATAACTACCGTGGTGTCGCTTTGTCACCTGCCGGGGGCGACATGAGACAATTCACTAAGGATTAGAACAAAAACACCAACGAAGAAGTTGCACTTGGACATTTTACTTTCGCTTTAATTCAACCGCTCTCTTCTGTTTTTTGTTTGTTTGATTCTACTAGACCGTCTAGTGTCGCTAGCTATTGTCTCAAGAACAGATGCCAGGATTTCAATCGGAACAACTTGAGCTTGAGGTGAATTCTTACGTTCATTTTCCATTCTTAATCGTATTCACTTGTAACGCAGCATAACGGTTTAACCAACATTGTAGTTGCTCTGCTTTTGCTAAAAGTGTCCTCAGGATTGAGTCTTGCGCTGTTGATTGATATGTTTTGTGTTACGGGGAAGAAAAGGGTTCCGTCGTAATACGTTTTACTACATTGACGGACGTTTTACGGTAATTAGCTGATCCCTTAATCCGGAAGGGAAGTTCGAGCCATAAAAACCGAAAATAAACGGAAAGGTTGATATTCGATCACAAGCGTCCGATCACACGTAAAGAAAAAAAAATGAACCACCTAACGATTGACTTCAGGCCGGGTCACGTGAAGCTGCTGCAGGTAAACTTGAAGCAATGACGTATGTACGTGACTGATTGATTGAAATGAAAGCAGCATGATCAAATAGCCATTTTCAATACTATTCCATTGATATGCGTGTCATTTTCCGGGGACGTAAATTACAATGTGGGGAAAATGCAGTAATTTTTGGCCAAAGTCACCATGGTGGAACTTGTTTTGTAGAATGTTTTTTTAACTTTCTTAATTTTTATCCTATTTTCACGACTACTACCATTGAAAAGCTTGCAAAATACACAAACAGATAGATGTTAAACATTTCTTTTTAATTACATTATGAACTCTTTCACCGCCAGCCATTTTAGAGCATTTTGACAACAACAGGCATGTTGAAAAATTACATATACACCAAATCTACCAGGGGGGGGAAATGACTTTTCCTTTTCCTGTTCTTTTATAATCAACAATCGAAGATAGGCAGTTGTTTCTCCCAGTGGACTCAAACTGTGCTGATTTCATTTTTAAAATGCGCCATCTACTGGTGCTTGTGCATCACTAAAGTTTTTTTTTTTCCATGTTTGACATTTACTGTGGAGCACCATCAGATGTGCATTTGTGCGTTTGCATTTGAATTGTTTGAAAAGATTCTGGAACAGTCAAAATGCTTTTTCTGTGTGTGCGCAGCAGGACGATCCTCCGCAGGAGGGTCCCCGCGTCCTGGTGACTGGGGCCAGCGGTCTCCTGGGTCGCGCCGTCCTCAAGGAGTTCCAGAAGCGCGGCTGCGCGGTGACGGGGACGGCGTACCGCAGGGCCGGCCCGCGACTCCTTCGCTGCGACCTTACAGACGAGGATGCCGTCAAGTCGCTCATGAGTCAGTGCAAGGTAAGCAAGTACTGATTCATGATTAGTGATTGTGAGTAGTGCAGGAATAGGAAACTATCAAAATAAAAGCTGTAAGAGCATGAATTACTGAAAGCTGCCGGAATAAAATATTTAACAATGTGTGACTTGTTCTTCTGTGGGTGCCTTGGAGGACAAAAAAAAGTCATAAAAAGCCTCAATCCTTTCATGCCATGATGTCGTTTGTGTGTGCATGTGTGACGTAGCCCCATGCGGTGGTTCACTGCGCAGCGGAGCGCCGTCCTGACGTGGTGGAGCGCCACCCGGAGGCGGCTAACAACATCAACGTTCACGCCGTCAGCATCCTCGCCAGGGAGGCGGGTCAGTCCGCCACACACACGTTTTTTGTGTGTTGCTCGTGAGACCCGATTGTGACGCGTGTGTTTTGTTAGCATGTTGCGGCTCCTTCCTGTTGTACATAAGCAGCGACTACGTGTTCGACGGCCGCCGTCCACCTTACGGCCAGGACGACGCGCCCAACCCGCTCAACGCGTACGGGCGCAGCAAGATGGAAGGGGAGCGGCAAACGTTACAGCACTGCGCGCGTCAGTCGCACACGCCCGCACGTCACGTGCCGCACACGCACCGCTAACGTGTGCGTCTCCTGTCCGGCAGGCTCGGCAGTTCTGCGCGTTCCGGTTCTGTTCGGCGAGGTGGAGACTCCGTCCGAGAGCGCCGTCACGGCGCTGTGGCCTAAAGTTCTGCAGGGGGCAACGGCGGCCGGCGAGAGCTGCGCGCTCGACCACTGCCAGCAGAGGTTCCCCACGCACACGCAGGACGTCGCCGCCGTCTGCTGGAACATCTGCCGCGCTGCCGCTCGGGTACGCCATTATTATTATCATTATGTGTTGCTGTTTTTGTTCTTATTAATGTCTGTCTGCTGCAACATGTCATAATCAAGTAACTATTGTTATTCTCAAACATCTGCATGGCCGCCACTCCTGCGCTATTGTTATTGTAAATAATTATTCAAAAGAGTCAGCTGCATCATCTGTCATCCTGCCACTCGGGTACATTATTGTTATTCTCAAGAATTAACGGTCTGCTGGAACACTTAAGTGCACAATTATGATTCTGAACCTGAATTTGTAGTGTGGCCCCCCCGCACTTGTTTGGAATAATTAAGGTTTATTCATGATTATTGAACTTATCTGCTGTTGTGTGTAGGACGATTCCATCCGAGGAATGTTCCATTATTCCGGGAAAGAGCAGATGACCAAATACGAGATGGCGCTGGCCATGGCTCGGGCCTTCAACCTTCCGTCCAGTCATCTCGTCCCGGTAAGAACTGCACACACACGCACGTAAGTCATCCGATCGGTTGCATGTTCATGTTTTTGTTTTTCCTGCCGGCAGCTGACGGAGCAGCCGGCGTCGGAGGCCACTCAGCGACCGCTCAACCCATGCTTGGACTGTTCCCGTCTGGAGGTGCTGGGCCTCGGCGTGGAGCCGCGACTGTTCGCGACAGCCATCAGGGACTGCCTGTGGCCTTTCACCCCCGACAAACACTGGAGGCAAACCGTTTTTCACTGACCGCCGCCACAACGGTCATCACGTGCACTCAGCTACTGGTTCTTTTCAATAAAGGCTGCACAACAAACTCGTTTTGTATCATTCTTGGCGGACAAAAAAAAATATATAAACAATTTGGCCATTTTTGTTTAGGAAAAATTTTGCAGAGAATTTTCAATTTTAGCATTATTTTTAATTTAATATTTTTGGGGGAAATGTATCTTGACAAAAAATATTTTTATAATCATTAGTGGCAGCCTCACATATTTGTATTTTCTCAACGGAGTAAAGTGCTACTTGAAAATTGCCGACGACCAACAAATAAAAAAATTACTTTATTACAGATGATTCTTGATCCAGTAACCATCATCCAACAAAAACAAAGCAAAGTCTTTTTCATTTTCACATGCTCCCTGCGAGCAATAACATCTCTCGTCCTATTTTCCGCTTCCACCAATGACAGCAAATACTGATAGACTGTACAAGCTTGACTCCGCCCACCATGGAGGAGGGGACACGGTCGATGCCGCTTGTGGGGCCGACGTCGAATTTCCCGTGAAATCTTTGACACGATTTACAATATGAACACGTTTGACTGTCCGTCGCGCTCTCGCGTGTGGGACGATCACACGTAGTAATTCTAACATTTCTCTTCATGTACATATTTACACTTTGATTGACAGGTGGAAGCAGCAAACAGTTTTCATCTTGTTTTCATAGTTGGGCGGGGCGGGGGGAGCACAGTGACGCGGAGCAGGGCGTCACCTGAGGGAGGATGGGAAGGTAAGAGGCTTAGCAGGTAAGATAGGAATCTAGGAAGGTAGGAGGTAACGATGGTAGGACGGGAACAGGCTTGGAGGTTAGGAAGAAAGGAAAGGAGGAAAGATGTCAGGAGCACACGGCATCGCCTCCAGATGCGTGTTGACGTGTTTTTGAAGCGTGTGACAGAAACGTGTTGTTTAAAGGTTGTGAGCGTCTCAACTTAGACGAGCAAGTCAATCCTGCCTTCTGAAGTTGGCCCCATTGTGACATCACAGTGGGGCGGATTGACGAAACACTAACAGGATCTCATTTTCATCACGAGTGTTACTTGTGGTTTTGGTTGCTATAATTATCAACTTGTGTCGCAAAGTATGCAGAAACAAGCATCTCTGTGGCAAAATTGATGTTTTCAACATCAAAAGGAGCATTTGACATCTTCACACTAGAATCATTGCAAAAACGAGCGTCTTTGACACAAATGTGCTTTTGTTGGCAAAAATCGGCTCTTTTCATCACCAAAGGTTGTTGCAAAAATGTTGGCGGTTGTCATCTTGTGAGGCAACAACGCAGCATCGTTGTGAGCAAATGCTTGCAATTGAGACAGCTGGGAGCTTTTGAACCGAGACTAAAATGCATCATTTGTCACTGAGTATAAAACTATTGTATGTGCATAACATGTGGACACAGGATTCAGTAAAAGCCTACAACCAATGTTAGCCTGGCTAGCCCCACTTAAACATGAAGTTGAATTCATGATGCTAACGAACGTGAGGTTAAAATCGAACACTGGACTAGTAGGATGCTATTGGGAGACTAGCATGATGCCAAAAAGATGCTAGCATAATACTCCGATGGTAGACTTGACACGAGTGTGACGCTAAAAGGACACTAGCGCAGCACTAAAAACCTAAAAACGCCACCACACTTTGGCTTTAGCCACAGGTGCTTCTACTCAACCAGCAGGTAAACAAGCTCCCGGGGCTAACATAAGCTTAAGTTGACCACTAACACGTCAGACGCTACTATAATGCTGAGAAGAAGCTAACAGCAAAGTCGTGAGCCATGGAAATGGCGGCGAGGAGGCGACTATGATGCTAGCGGGACTAGTGTGGTGGTGACGCCACCTACACTAGCAAGACATTAGCATGATGCTAACATGACAATTAAATGGCATTAGCATGGTGCTAAAATGGCAGACTTCGTATGATGCTAAGGATTTAACCTGGGCCCCCTTCAAAATAGGGTTTTGAATTAGTTTTTTTTTTTTTTTTAATTAAAGTAGGTTGTCTGTTTAAAAAAAGGATTCAGATTCAAAGTAGGGTTTTTTTTGTTTGTTTTTTAAAGGATTAGGGTTTCAAAACAGGTAGGGTTTCAAAGTAGGCTTTTAAAATTCAAAGGAGTGTTTTAAAAATTAGGCTGGGATTTCAAAGTAGGTTTTTAAAATCAAGTTAGGGTTTCAAAGTAGGGTTTTAGAATTGGGTTAGGGCTTTAAAGATAAGTGTGTTAAGGTTTCAAAGTAGGGTTTGACACAAACACGAGCCTAGCAAGAGGCTAGCATAGCGCTATTAGCTTTCTTGGCCTCAATTAGCATGATGCTAACTGGAAGGCGCTTGCGTCCATTTCGGATGCTGATGTAGCATTTGTTTCCAGCACTTCCTGCGAGCCCCACAGTGACCTTGGCGTAGTCATAGCAATGTCAAGAGCTTGCTTGTGTGCACATGCATGTGCGCGCGTTAAGTGTAGGAAAGGTGTGAGGCGTTGGAGGCGATGCTGGCGCTTCTGCTCATGCTCTGTTCGCTCCTCCCCCCCGACGACGTCCTCCTCAGGGCCTGGGGGCTGTTTCTCACCCCCCCGGCCCCCGCGCCCCCGCTCCCCCTCTGGCCCCCGCCCGTCGGGTGATGGAGGCTCCAGGGTGGCGGCGCTCCAGCCATGGCAGGCTGGCCCCAGGGCTGTTGGGAGCCGTGGTGACCGCCGCCACCGCCGCTGCCCCCTCCTCCGGGCCAGTGGCCGCCCCCAGGAGCCCCACCCCCGCCGCCCCCGCCCCAGCCGCCCTGAGAGTCGGGGGCCACGTTGGCCAGGACCATGTTGCTGAAGCCTAGCCTCATGGACTCGGAGTCGAAGGCTTCAATCTCGCGGGCCTGCCGCTCCAGCAGCGAACGGATGCGCTCCAAACGCTCGTTCTGAAGGGAAAGCATCTCCTCCTCGATCTGAACACACAAAAACAAACACGCACAAATTGGTCTGAATGCACATTCACTCTTTGACGTATCACTAAACCAGGAATTTGCATACGTTTACATATAAGCCTGAGACGATTAATCGAGTAACAGCTAATAGTTATTGTAGTGGAAATAAATTGCTGGCTGTGTTGGGAATCACTGAAGCATTCCATACTTCCTCATCAAAATGTTATTTTTATGTAGCTAAGTGTAGTTCAATCTATGGCTGAAACGATTAATCGAAAAACAGCTCACAACATCCCAATGTGTGATGAAGGATGCCAGCTTGAGTAGAGTTGACCCGGATGATGATGTTCTCACCTTCTGCTCCAGCAACGCCCTCCTAAGGCTGACTCTCTGCTCCAGGTCTCGTCTCTCTTTGTCGTGCTGAGCGTCCGTCTGCATTTTGATTTTGCTCTGGTAAGCGTTGAGCAGTTCCAGTTCCTGCTGCAGCTGCATGCGCAGGACCTGACACTCGCCCTCCTGAGCCTCGTCCAGACGCAGCTGCCACACACAAATGGGAAACGGCCACACGTTCTATCACTTTAATGAATAAAAGACAGCATTGGCAGTGCTAAGGTATAACTGCATACAAATTATAAATGACTACTAAGTACATTTTAATTGAGAAAATGGATTTAATATACGAGTAAAATGTCTTACGAGCTTTGTCACGGAACAAACTAACTTGTAGTAAGTCAATGTTCCACTGAAAAAAAATCCTTGATGTTACCAGCAGCTTTACTTTTGGGGATCGAGTTTGTATGTAATTGTTTCAACATGCCCCGAGTGAGGAACTCACAGCTTGTGTGGAAAGCATGTCGTTGATGGAGTGGTCGTATTGCTCTGCCAGGATGGCCAACTTGCGGGTCTGCTCCTCTTTCAGCCTCTTCAGCACCGCCTTGTGCTCACACTTGGGCGTGCTCTCCAGAAGATGGTTGCGCAGAGCTTTGTACTGGCGTGTCTGAGTCTTGCACGTCTCCTGAAACTGCTTCTTGATCTGGAGCTCCTTTGACTGCATGCACATGAACAGAAACTCAGCCAACTGAGATTTTTTTAGCGACTAACGGAGAACAGTGGACTACGTATTAAGCATGCATGTAAGCGCGTGTACCTTGAGGCTCTTGGGCTGCTGCCGGACCTCCATAAAGTGCTTGCGTCGGAGCTCTCGTTCTCTCCTCTTGTTGTACTCCAGCTGGTTGGTGAGCTCCGTCTGATGCTGTGTGCGGATGAGCTCGGCACGAGCCTTCTGGATGGTGGCCAGGTGCCGGAACTCCAGCTCCTGCATGGACTCGTGATGCCGTAAAAGCATGGCGTGCTCCAGGTCTTTCTGCGTCTGACGCTTGTTCAGCTCCTGGTAGACAGACATCGGACGTTTAGGTTGTGTCCCACAAGGCTTTACATAGCGGACCTAGATAGTTCCTTAAAATGTCCACTGAAAATTTAGTGATTGGGGAGTCGGGAGTGAGTGAATGATTGTCAACACAGGAACTCTGTTGTCAATCATTCACTCAATGACACACAGTGTACGTGTCGAACCTCTCGGGCGAGGTCCTGCTCCACATTGTGCCGGGCGATGAGGATCCTGCGCTTGAAGCGGCGACATTCTAGCTCCAGGTACTGTCTCTGCCTCCTCAGTAGGTTGGCTTCCTCCTCAGCCTGGAGTGCATGCAGCATGAGAAATATTAAAAGAACCATCAGAAGGCAAAATAGAAGCATGAGAAGAACTGGCAGAAGAACCACAAAAGCATCAGATCCAAGAGAAGCACCAATAGAAGAAGTTGTAATGGCATCAGAAGACAAAATACACAAATGGAAGAACTGATAGAGGAAACAGCTGAAGTATAACCAGTAGGGGTGTGAATTGCCTAGTACCTGACGATTCGATTCGTATCACGATTCACAGGTCACGATTCGATTCGATACCGATTAATCCCGATACGAATTTATAAGTCGATTGTTGCGATTTTTTCCATTCAAATTTAGAAAATACTAATCAGTAAGCTTGTAGAGTGTAAGATTTATATGAAAATGTATTATTTATCTGAAATTTCAGTCTTATCGAGGTTGTAATCTGTTTCATGTTTGAACAGCATTAAAATAAAATATTAAGGCTTAATGTTCCGTTCATATAACATTCTTCCATGCACAAGGTGTGAATCCTAAAAAAAAATAAAAAATAAAAAAAAATAAAAAAAAATCGATTCTGCAGATTATTGAATCGATTCGAGAATCGCGCGATGTAGTATCGCGATATATCGCCGAATCGTTTTTTTTAACACCCCTAATAACCAGAAACAATAAAATCATTAAGAGAACCATTAGAAGAACCATCAGAAGATCCATTCCAAGAATCAACAGGAGTATCAAAACAAAACATTAAAAGGGAAGACCCATTTGAAGAACCAATAAATGCATGAGATCAATTATTCGAAGAACCACCAGCAGAACCAACCAAGAAGCCACATTAGAAGAACAATCAGAAAAAGCATCTAAAGAATCAGAACAGAACCAAAAGAAGAAGCATTAAAAGAAGCACCAGTTGAACCATGAAAAAAAAAAAGGAGACTCAACTGAAGCATCACAAGGAGCATTAAAAGAACCATCACCACATTGTATGACAAGAACCACTAGAAGAACCACTGGAAAAACCTTTAGAAGATGCACCCGAAGAGCCATCAGAACCATTACAATAAAATAAATAAATAGATAAATAACATTAAAAGAACCAAAGAAGGATTAGAAGAAGAAAACAAAACAAAACAATAGAAGCACCGTCAGAAGAACACCAGTAACGCCACTGAAAAAAGTAATAGAAGTACCAATACAACCTGAATTAGAAGAACCTTCACAAGAGCCAGTAGAAAAACCAATAAAAGTGTGAAAAGAACTAATATAAACATCAGAACAACTATATGAGAAGAAACAGAGCAACTAGAAGAACGAAGGCAATGTGACCTGGAAGTGCTGGATGTTCTCCTTCTGCTTGGACAACCACTCTTGCTTCTCCTTCTTGGGAGTCGACTGGTTCTCGCTCAGTTCCTGAGGGAGAAAGATGGAGGGAGGAGGAAGCGGGAAAGAGCAAAAAAGTGCAAGAGAGACAGACATAGATTTGCAAACAGCGGACCTACTCAAAATCCATTCGTAGTGATTGGGCAGTGGTAATTGTGTGAATGCAGATGCTGCCATTGCCAATTAAAAAAAAAAAAAAACGGTAGCAAATTTTGGCCATTTTGAACCTCTTTGAGCTGTTCCTTGCGCAGCTTGTACTCGCGCTTCTGCGACTCCAGGAAGCTGCTGAGCTCCTTCTTCTGCTGCACCTGAATGTGCTGCTGGAACTTCTTCTCGTCGTTGGTGAACGTCTTCAGCTACAAACACGTACACACAAACATGCTAGTTAGCATTAGCACAATGTCACAAACATGCGAGAAATGGCATTAGAGACTGTGACTGCCTCACCCGGGGCACTACTATTTTCCCTAGCCTAGAAATATTGCTGTAGTGTCATTTACTATGATTTGAAATCTCCATTTTGCCATATTTCCAGCATCATATGTCCCGTTGGAACGGGGCTGCAACTGATAAGGACGAGTTAGCTTGTTTTCTTACATCCTTATCGAGGGAGGCGTGGTGCTTCTTGAGTAGCTTGTCCATCTCCTGGGCAAAGTTGCTCCTCTGGCCCTCGAGCTCCTTGTCCAGACGTAGGCGGTGCTCATCCATCTCGCCTTTCAGCTTGTTCTCCAGGGCCATCAGGTGCTTCTGGTGCTGCCGCCGCATGCGCTTGTAGCCCGACATCTGCTCACGCAGCTCAGAGTCCTGCTCGTGCTCCTGCATCTCACGCGTCACCTAGATAAGGACAAACCGCCGCCGAGGGAGAGACAGACAGAGACAGGCAGAAAATTGTCATCATCATTTCCATTAATTTACCTCACTAAATATGTAGTTTATTAATTTGTTGCAAATCTTCATAAAATGAACAATTTTACTATTAAATATTTTTAAATCAATTTGATTATTAGAAAGTTTGTTCTAAACAAAATAATCTTTGTAAAACAAGCAATTTAATTATTTTTCATAAATTTTATGAAATAATTGGTTATTATTATCATTATATTATTGGTTATTTTCTAAATGAATTTCACGCAATAACTGATTAGTTAAGTTATTGTCCATCTGTGAATTAAGCTAGTTGCATTTTCATTTAATGTTTTAATTACATTTTCATTTTAACACTTTAATCTGATCAAATAACAGGTTAATAATTTTATCATAAATGATCAAATAAATATGTAAAACATTTTTTTTACATATACATTTTTGTATTTCAGTAAGTCGTTTAAATTATTACAAATATAATAAAATTTAAGGTGTATTCATCAAATCTTGGCTAGTTTATTAAAAAATAAAATAAATGAACAAATTTGTGAAAGAAGCAATCTAGCATTTTTTTCTCATTAAATAATTAATGTACAGTAAATATTAGATTTTAACAATGTTGTAAAAATAATTTTGACCTTTTTGTATTTTTATTTTTTTTTAATAAACAAAGAAAAGCGCCACCCTCACCCCCACGTTCAGTCAATGTTGAGGTTTGTGCGTGTCTTGTCTTACCAGGGAGGCGGTGCGGATGGTGGCAAAGTGTTCTCGGTTGCGTTGATGCTTCCTGGGAGGGGCCGCTGCCGGCGCCGCCGCCGCCGATGACGCCGCTGCCTGAGGCTCGGAAGGTTGGCCGCCTGACTCTTGATCCCCTGAGAAAGCCTCCTCTTCCTCCTGACAACGTGGCGCAACTTCTAAACCTCACTTCCAACAGACAACCATCTCAAAATCCATGGTCTCAATTGCGGAAAGTTGCATTTTCCATGTGTTGTTTTAATGGCAAAAACTAGCACTTTAATAATAAAAACAAACTATAGTTTTGGCAAAGTACATTTTTTCCTCTGCAAAAACTGGAATCTTAATAGCTGAATATGTTTTATAGCAAAATATGTTGTTTTCCTTGCTTAAAAAAATAAAAAAAATCTATGTACATTTACTTTATAAACACAAATTAAGTTTTGAACTTTACAGTGGGTGGTGTGTCGCATACTTTTGGCCAAATAAAATATTGACTATCTTTGCTTCATGCTTACAGGTTTGAGGTGTATGACGGAGCTGTTGGACATGACGGTGTGGTCGCCGTCCATGAGGTCGAGCTCGCTGCGGCTGTCGTGGGCGCCGTCGTTGAGGCTGTTGACGGAGCTGCTCTGCGAGCTGGCGCTGATGGACATGCTGGGGATGGACTGGTTGCTGCCCACGCTGTTCACTGTGCCGGTGCGCCCGCCGCCCGCCTCTAGCTCCTGAACATGCGTGCCACACGTGCGCCCATTAGTCATAGCACACGCCTCTGCTGTGTGCGTTTTGGCCAGCAGGCGGCAGCAAATACAAACAAGAGCCAATAATTTTCACAACTGCAGTAATATGCGGTACTCGTCGTCGTTCTTTGCAGAGGATAAAGAATATGCTAGATGCCTTTGAGTAGTTATGTCTGCCTACATGTGTTCCTGCACTGTTCAAAATAAACGTGCAATGACTAATGAACTATGAATCCAAAATTAATTGATTATCTAAGTAGCCAATAAATAATGATGATAAATATTTTTGCCAATTTTCTGATGGCTGCTACAGGCTAAACCAGGTACTGTATCGAAATAATTTTATGTTTGTACATTTTCTGCACTGTCAATTTGAACACATGTCCCGAGTTTTTTTAATTAAGGGATATAAATAAAAACGCTTTTAAAATTCCAATAACACCAAACAATTATTAAAATAATTGTTAGTTGCAATATTGATGCTAGTTTCATTAGCATGTCAGTGGCGCATTGTATTGTGTGTTAGCATTAAGCTATTGGGGGCATCCTTTACACATACTGCAATTGCATCTTTCCCCACCTCGTCCGGGTCAGGCGCTTCTGGCGCGGGTCCATTGTGGGCCTCCTGCAGGAGGATCTTCTTCATTTTGCGGTACTGCAGGTTGTCCAACTCACGGACGGCATCCTTGGTCCTCATGATCAGGTCCATCAGGACCGAGTCGGGACGCTCGCGCTGCAGGAACGCGTGCTGCGGGGAAAAGTGGCATCGTCGTCACAGCAATGGGACTCATTGTCATGACAACAGGGGAGTACAACGCCTGACTTGCTATCGTTACATATCATCTTGTAGATGTTTTATGTTACTATCAACATCTGAGCAAATGTCTCCTTTTTGGAGTTATTTTATTTAGGAAATTCTTCCTTCATGTATTGTCTTTCAAAGGAACCTTTCGTGGTTTAACTTTTTTGTTATCTGCGGTCTTTAGAGCAAAAAAACATGCATTTTTTGGGGTAGAAACTCTCCATTTAAATGTTGCTAAATGTCTTTATAGCAATACTTCCCAAACAGTGCGTGCGTGTGCATGCTTACGCCCAGCATGTCGTCCGAGTGCGGTCGATCCTGCGGGATCTTCTGAAGGCAAGAGTCGATGAAGTTGCGGAAGTAATCGGTCCTGTGAGAGCAACAAGGCAACTCGTGACACTGCTACATGTTAAATTAGCGCCAATATCTTCCATACAAATATTACAACTGAACAATATCTCATCAAATAAAAAGGCACGAGCTTCATTGAGGCCAGAAGAAGACATTTTAACTCCGAAAACTGCTTTGCCCAAAAAATTGAGAATTAGCAGACATTTACCGACAATTTGTGCTTCCCATAAAAATTAGCCCCCAAACTGATAAACCTATTTTTAAATATTAAAAAGAAATCCGTGAGTAAGTGAATCTGCTGGTGCCAAGGGTAGTATGCCACATCCCATAATCAAAACGTGTGTGCGTGCGTGCATACCATTCACTGGACTGCAGCGTGGGACTCTCATTCTGCGCTATGTGGTATAAGGCACTCATGGCGTTCATGTTAAACAAGGGCGGCTTCCTCTCGGCTGCAACGACAATTATTATCCGTGTTATCATCATCAAAAAAACTAAACAAAAATGGAAATCTAGAGAGACGTTACCTAGCTCTATACAGGTGATGCCTAAAGACCAGACGTCCACCTTTCCATCATACTGGCCCTCGTCCATGGCCAGGATCACCTCGGGTGCCATCCTGACCCAAAACAAAACAAACAAACAAAAAGTCAGTTGAGAGAGGAAAAAAATAATAATAATAATACACAATACGCTTTTATTTCATTAATACCACAAGTACTGTTTTATCTTAATGACTGTTGTGGATGTTTATATTTGGTCAACTTCAACCATTTACTGCATTCGTTTAAAATGATAAATTCTGAAAAAAATGAAATGTATGACATTAAAACATGACTCTTTCTCTGGTGTGGCAGCAATAGTACACCTGTTGCAACTGTGAAATTGTCACTGACCAGTACGGCGTCCCCACAAAGGAGTTAGCGGGCGAGGCGATGGAGGCGGAGCCAAAGTCGGCCAGTTTGACCTGTCCCGGCTCAGTCAGCAAGATGTTTCCCGCCTTCACGTCCCTGCCACACAGGGACAAATGTGTTATAGTGGGCGCTCCGGAAGGTCAGCGGACACGCGTGTGTACGGGGAGGGCGGGGCGCCACCTGTGGATCATGTTGTGCGAGTGCAGGTAGGCCAGCCCCTGCAGTGCACCATGGGTAATGGCGGCGATCTCCACTTCCTGCAGGGGCTTCTTGTGAACTGTAAGACGCAAGCAGGCTCATTCATTCATTTTATTGAGCATGAAGCCCCAGACCAGAACACTGTCAAGTTGGAATTTCTCATTCTTGCGTCTGTCTCTGCGTGGCATGCGCATACTCACGGCCAACAATGAGGCACTCTAAATTGTATTTTTGTGCAAGACGCCGGCTCACCTTCCAAGAGGTCCGAGGCCGAGCCCAAGCAGTACTCCATCACCAGCTGTGCAACAAACGTATGCGCATAAGCACTGGATACTCCATAACAGTAATTTTGCAAAATTGTTATGTTTTTGTATTTCTTTGATCGAGCTTTGCAAGCTTAGGGAAAAAATAAAATAAAAATCACATACGCAATTTCTAATAAGGCACTAAAAATCTAATTAATATATCTTTATATTTATTGTAGATGAAGATGTCTTTATATCTAAATGTATTTTTCACGGCAACAGAATTGAAAGGTTGCTCTGAAAGCCAAGACTGACCCATGCGGTGTGCTCGCGCAGGTAACATCCTTTGTACTCGATGCTGTTGGGGTGTCGGATCCTCTGGAGGAATTTCACTTCCTTAATGATGTCTTGCCATTTCTAGGGAGGGAAACACCAACACTTACAAGCTGACACACTGTTCTGATTAGACATTAAAATAAGTACTTCACTTCCACTTGGGAAAAGTGTATGCAAGAATGACCTTGAATAAATCAGGGTTTGAAAACGGAGGATGAATGAATGCAAGCTACACCAAAAAAAAATAAAAAATGTTGCCAAGAAATCAATTCAGCTAAACAGCGATGAATGGCCACTCCCTCATATGTTGTGTAGAGTCTGTGCGCCACATGCTGCTTCACCTCATTGGACTGCTTCCCGCTGTACGACATCTTCTTGATGGCCACCACTTCGTTGGTGCGCACGTCGTGTGCCTGCGCCGCCGCAACAACAAATAACATGTCAACAAATGTGCAACTCCATCATTTGTTCTTGCTCCCATTTTCCATACGTTGAACTCAGAGATCCAAGACTATCGATGTACACAAAATTTCTATCCCGTATCGTTTACAAATTTGTCTAAATTTGTGTTGGTTCGTTATCTGTTTCATTGTTTGTTCATTCATTCAGCAGTTTTCTTTGTTACTTTGCAAGTTTGTTTGTTCATTTGTTAGTTTATTACTGAGTCCATTTGTAATTTTTGTTAGTTTGCTAATTTGTTGTTACCTCATTAGTTAATTTTTTTAGTTTATTAATTATTTTGTTAGTTTAAGTTTGTTCCTTTATTAGCTGGTCCATTATTTAGTCCATTGCCAAGTTTCTTAGCTAGTTAAATTGTTGGTTGATTTATCCATTCATTTGTTATATACTCATTAGTTATTTGTTAGTGTGTCTATTCATTTCAGGTATTAGTTACCCAGTTGACTCGCTTGTTAGTTTAAAATTAAAGTATCACTAATTGTTATCCATCCATCCATCTTCTTGACCGCTTATTCCTCACAAGGGTCACGTGGGGTGCTGGAGCCCATCTCAGCTGGCTTTGGGCAGTAGGCGGGTACGCCCTGATCTGGTTGCCAGCCAATCGCAGGGCACACAGAGACGAACAACCATCCACATTCACAAGCACACTTAGGAACAATTCAGGGTGCCCAATTAACCTGCCATGCATGTCTTTGGAATGCGGGGAGGAGACCGGAGTACCCGGAGAAGACCCACGCAGGCACGGGGAGAAATAATTGTTATAGGGGGTTAAATTTGTTCTCCACATTTGACACTTTCCTCTGAGGGAGTGGTGAGCAGCAGCCTGCCAGGCTGAGAAATCATATGATGGTCTAACCCCCAATTCCAACCTGCTAAGTTAGCTTGTTTGTTCCTTTGCTAGTTCATTGCTAACTTAGTTAGCTAGTTTGTGGGTTCTTTCATTAATTTAATGTATTTGTTATTTGTTCATTACTTTGCTATGTAGTTTGTTAATCCATTAGTTTTAATTTTGTTACCTAGCTTATTAGTTTGGTCATTAGCTAGTTCATCCATGATTTTATTACTTACTTCATTTGTTGGGAGTTCGTTAGCTATTTTTGTTTTAGTGTATTAGTTACTTTAAATTGTTAGTTCGTTACCTAGTTTATTTTGTTCGTTAGTTCGTCCAGTCGTTTTTGCTACATTGGTTTATTGAATCATTCATCCATTCATTTGTTACTAAGTTCATCAGTTAGTTAGGGAATTATTTTGTTAATCAGTAAGTTTGTTTGTTCATTAGTCAGTTGGCTCATTTATTTTGTTAGTTAGCTAATTAGTTTGTCCGTTAACTCATTAGTTAGGCCTAGTAGCTTCTGTATTTTAATGTTCGTCATGATGGGGGGACTTGGATAGATGAGAATTTTTGGCAGTTGTACTTGGTGTCAAAAGTTTGAGAAACAATTATTTAAAGCATTCATTTACCCAAAAACAGAAAAATTAGTCCAAATCTGAAAAAAAAGATGTGGTGTTTTTGTGCTCTTGTCATTTTTCCAAGTGCATGTGTGAATATTGCAGCTGACAACAGGATGTGAATAGCGATTGTACACAATACTTCAACTTGGACATACAAAGTAGACAGCGCCAAAGCTGCCATGGCCAATCTCACGCAGATCAGAGAAGAGTTTCTCTGGGTCTTCCTTGAAGAAGAGCTCGGCCACCTCGGGGTCCTTGAGGCTCCCCGCTCGCACCGACGACGGCATGCTGACCGACCGGCCGGTTGGCTAGAGGGGTCGCGGGGTTGTGAGGACCCCACGCGATGATGAGGCTGCTGAGCTATGCCGGAGCGGCCCCACGCTCATCGGAGGAAATGCGTGGACACGTGCATGGACGCCTGCCAGAGAAAAAAAAACAAGCAAGAAGTACAAGTATGTGTTATTTTTTAGTGTGTATGGCTTTAAAAGGTGTTTGCAATACACTGTTTAAAATCTTCATTGTTTAGTCCACACTGGCATTTCCATGCATGCATCTATGTATGTTCTATGGGCAACATCACACTTTTCCTCCAGATGTGGTAACTTATAACAAGAACACAGAAAAATAGCAAACACGGCCATTAAACCGCAAGCTCAAGTCGCACGATACGACTGTCAATCATGTCACAAACACTGATCATCATCAATGTCATCTTCATCATCATCATCATCATCATCACCCTCATCATCATCATCTGTAGCATCATCCTCATCCTCACAGCTCTAGAGGATAAAGACTAAGAGGATTTGAAGCGCAAGTAGTTGCCCAACAATAAGCAGAGCTTCCCGCAACCCCGTTGCCATGGTAACGCAACACACCCACGTTCTTATTTACACCATGTGGGCATTATAATATAGATAGATATACAGTTTGTGTGGTTGTTACGCATTTGCAATCACACGCATTCTTTTTTCTTTTTTTTTTTTTTCACTATTCCAAATAATTCCCAGGTGTGACTGTAGGGTCAAAGGTCAACACTAACACACACATTTTTTATTTTATTTTTTCCTTTTTCCACAATGGTGAAATATGCTCATTCTTTGACTAGCTCGATATCACGACATGCGCTGGCCCTCATCCCGCACCAAATTACAACAGGGCCAACGTTGAGCCCGGCTTTCGGTACCATGACGACCAACAGGCTGGACTCTTGCGTTGGTGGTGGCCGGCTGCAGAATTTCATCAGCAAGCCACTGAAACACGCACGACAATCACCTAACATGAATAACGCCCAATCACTTGTCAACAACTTTATTCTTAGAAGATGAAGCTTATAACGTTGTTAGTTAATGCTAATTTGTGCTAATACTGCTGGCTTGCAACCCTATTCACTTCAGAAGCGCTCTCTCCCAGACACATTTGCAGAAGAATGCAGCTGAAGATGATCTTTTTTGTTTCATTTGACACTTAAAGGGTGGACAGAAGACATTTCCACCAGGGGGATATGGCGCAGCTTTGGAGAGTTGAAAAGGACAGCAAGATACTTTATAGATAGATATTTACAATAAATTTACTGGGTTTCGTCTAAATATGTTAAGATATCATTTATAATCTTGTGTGTAATCAATTATGGAGATTGATTGACCAATAGAGATTTACACTTGGATTTCCACGTTTTAGTCATTTGTCATCGCAGAAAAGCAGACTTAGAAGAGTTCAAAAATTGCCCCCCTTGGTTTGACAAATTCAGACAAAACCTAGTACTGTCTTACATTTAGCATACTGATTGATGTATTCTTCTTCTCTTTTACTGTGTAACTTTCAAACGTGGGCCATGTCCGACATCGCTCCCTGGTGGCAGTTGTCTGTAATGGCACCTATCTTTCTCTTTCGACGTGGTCCAAATAAAGCTCCCTCAGACAACTTCTGCTGTCATTGACCGCTTCAGACCTCAATTTGAATTGTAACACACAGCTGTTTATATCCAAACATGTATACGTCAATTTTGTTTGCACAGCCCTTTAAGTGGACATGCGGCTATTTCCTCCAAACGGTGGCTGCCTTTGAGAAAGGAGAAGAAAAGGCGTTTGCCTGTGGAGTGACATCCTCGTACATAAACACAAACCACCCCCGAGACGCACACAAACGTGACATGAAGGCCCCCCAGAGCCTCCTGAAGCCGAACGTTGTGCGGCAGCGTCGAGGGAGTGGCGCGCTCCCTAGTCACCGAACGCTAAAGCGGCTTATTAGCAGGCTAGCGTAGCCGTTAGCACAACAATCCCAATGGCCGCATTTTGCCCCCTCGCGCATCCACTGCGTGTGTCTTTGTGCTACGCAAGCAGTCGCAAAACACACAAACAAAACAGAAACGTCACGAAATGAGCGCTGGCTGTCAAACCGAAAGCTGTCATCGGCAAACAAAATGACAGCAACTTTCGCTTGTCCAGCTAGCCTAGCCACTTAGCATCAGTGCTAACCGCTAGCCAAGCAAGACGACCCACCTGGCGGAAGGCGAATCACCGCACCTTGACGACGCCGAGCGGCAGGCGGCCCGCCGCCGGACGCAGAGAAAGCGCGACCGCCGCCGGGCGACGGCGACGAGACGAGCCAGCGTCCTTCCAGGAAATCCAAGCTTGGAGCGTTAGCCAGTAGCTAATTAGCGCAGCGGCTGCGGGCGACCAGAGCGCAAAGTCTTCCTGAGCGGGGCGCTAAAAGCTTGGCTTGCCTTGTCGGGTCGAGTCGCTAGCTCAGCGGCGGCATTGCAGCTGTTGCGAATGACGACGAGGCAAGCAGCTTGGGCCTTCCTGCTGCCTCCGAGAGAAAGACGAGGAGAGGCAATGTTGTGAATGACAAACTCGCGAGAGGACAAAACGAGGGAGGAGGGAGGCTGATGCTGAGGGATGCTGCTGGCGATTGGCCAGGCAGCAGAAAGGACAACATTTACTTGATTCCCAACTGAAGTCACAAAAGTGCACACAAAACAAAGTGGAGACACGGCTCCATGATTTTTTTTTTTCACTCCCGCTGAGAAAATAATGTATCAATATATTGTCAAAATGGTGGAGGAGCTCAACTTAACCCCCCGCCCCCTCTTCCCGTCCTGCTGTCCCTGTTTACACTCACATATAAATCCAAAGCAGGGCTTCAAAATACGGTTTCAACGTTTTGAAGGTAGTAGTAGTAGTAGGGTTTGCATTTCAAGGAAGGGTTTCTAGAGCAAAACAAACAAAGTAGGGATTGTAGGGATTTCAAGCCAAGGTTAAGGTTTTGAGTTGGGTTTCTAGGTTAGGGTTTCAAGTCAGGGGTTTATACCCTGGGTTAAGATTTACAGCCAGGGTATTTCAAAGTAAGGTTTCTAGCTTGAGTCAAAGTTTCAAAGTACCGGTAGGTTTACTACTTAACTAGCAGTTAGTTAGGGTTTCAATTCAAGTCAAGCTTATTTGTTATGGCAGGGTTATGGTTTTAAATTAGGGTTTCATGTCCAGGTGCAAGTTTATTGAGAAGCCCGAGTGTTTCTTCTTCGTCCTTGTTTTCTCCCATCATCTATTCATATCAAAAGATCATTGTGAAAGGTTTACAGATATATTTCACACAAAAAAAGAGGAATGTACAATATTTTTCATAATGTGCATTTGGGCCGCATGAATGGCGCGAAGCGTTCCGCCACAGTCCCGCAACTAGGCGGACCAATCGGGCGCCACGCTGCGCGCTGATTGGCTGCCGCCTCGGCTGTTGTCATGAGGCTGCTGTCAGGCAGGCAGGTGGCTTGTGCTTGCTTGCCTGCTGCTGCTGTCGAGGTGCGTCCAATCCATTCAACCCTCACGCAGTTTACTGTCCCTCACACATACAACACTCCACTTCGCATATGGACACTTGTAGGCTATAATATAATTTACTGCAACACATATGGCAAAGTAAAAAATAATTATATAAATTAAAATCCAAAGACGCAATATTGTTCAAAGTATTTTTTTTAAATCTACAAAAAAATACAATATTTACATTGTGACATACAACCCCATAACTAATTCAGTACAGCATTTGCATTAGTTTTTTTTTCTTTTTTTAATTAATGTCAAACTACAAAAATGTCAGGAAAATCCTATTAGAACAGCTTAACTTTATTTCATCAGAGGCCTTGGCAGCAGGTTTGTGCTGATTCCCATTTCACGAGTTAGAATGACAGTTTCTGAAGAGTATGTGCACGCTTGTGCAAACACATTTTTATTTTGTCTAGCTACAAGATTTAAAAAAAAAAAAAACTGATTCATACAGGTTGTAGTTCACATGGATGTTGGAGAACCTTTGAAAATATTTGAGGTGGTGTGCCCACTTTTTTTATCGCAACTGTATTGTTTCTAATTTGTAAAATTAGTGTTTAAATAAAGTTGGACAATCACGGCATCATCATGACCAAGCTTTTAATGATACATCAGGAACACATTTTCACGTTTCAGAGTTCAGACTTAAAATATAAAATGGCAGCGATGGCCACAATACAACATCAGCGGACAACAAAAACTGGAGTCAAATAAAGAAATGACACACTCCAGCTAGATCACAAGATTGGAAACACAAACATGCACTTTGTGCTGTGAATCTCACAAAACAAAAACTAAATTATTTGCCATAAAGAAAGCATGCCACATCAATTTTCTTGTTTGGAAATGATAACTTGTAAATGATGAAGAAACAAAACAGTCGTTTCCAAACGATATGTGGATATCTTTGGATTTTTTACTTGAAACTAACAAACAGATGGTTAGCGTCAGAATGGCACGTTTGCGTCAATCAAACTTAACGCACGCAAAGCAGAAATATTTGCCAAAAAAGCTCTTTTGATTTCAAGCAAAGAAACAAAAGCTTCACTTTTTCAAACGTGTCTGAGTGAAGTCAGCACTTCCTTCGCGTCAGGAAACACCTGCAACACACGCGCGCGCGCGCTAGCTAGCCAGCCAGCTTGCCGGCCGGAACCGAGTGCAGCGCCACCTTGAGGCCGCCGTGGCGCCCGAGTTTCTCCGCTGCGGTGGGCCGGTTGGCCGTCAAATGGCCGCACTTACCGCCTGGCGTGCCCTCGCGCACATACTCGCACACACGTCATCCCGAGGAAGAGGAGGATGGGATGGGCGGGGCCTTCCCTGTCCGTCCCGCTTGTAAGGTGGTCGCGTGGCGCGTTCAACCCACTTTGGCCCAGCTGAGGAAGGCGGGGATGTCTCGGACCGGGACGTTGCGCGTCAACGCTTTGACGCGCAGGTTGCGGTCGTCTGTGAGGAGGACCACCTTGCGATGAAGACGCACCGTCCCGTCTAAGAGGTCAAAGAGACAAACACGTTACGAGACTTCGTGTTTTCTTTTTTTTTTTTATGCACGTTGAGTTTTCATGTTTCAAATTCAGTTAATTAAATTTTTTTTAAAGTTCACATAAGTGGTGCAGATAATGAATAGGATAGATTTTTGATGCACTTTTCAGTCTTTTTTTAAAATTTAAATTATATTTTAAAAAAAAATAATGGCAGAAGTGCGATGAGCAGGGATGAGCGGTTAGTTGCAGAAGCCGCCAAAAAAAAAAAAAAAAAAAAAAAAGAACTGAAGAGCTTCCATACTTCCTTGATCGGGCATGAAGTCCTTGGCCTTATCCTGGCAGTAGTGGAGGCAGCAGGTCAGGATGACGTCATCATTGTTGCCCTAACGACAGCAAGCACTCGTGATTGGTTTGTTCAAATTATTCAGCCACAAAGTAAGAACCCGACTCGCATGTTTTCTGACTAAATTTAGTCAATAGTCCCAAAAGCTTGACGTTCCTGTTTGACGTCCTGACCTGCTGTCCTGAGGTGTCTTCACTGCGGAAGGCGATGGAGTCCAACTGGGTCCCCCTGCTGGTGAGCGCCCGCAGTCGCGGCTCGCGTGCCTCAAAGGCCCGCTCCAAGAACAGGACGGCCTGGCGAGCTTTCTCCTGGACATCGCGCATGTGCGCCGCCGACGCCACCGCAGCGTGTCCTCCTCCTCCTCCCGAAATGTCCTGGCCTTTCGCCAGGCCGTCCAGCTCCGTGATCACTGTCACGGCAAAACCACAAAAACGCTGCAAAACCGTAAACGCAACATACGCGACACTCATATCACTCCCCTGACAACTACTAGTAATATTTCTGTAAATGTGACAATTTGTTTTATATAAAGCTTGAAAGCGCTATATAAATAAAGATGACTTGACATTGTGCTGCTCTGTGTGTTGTGCAACCCTTGTCCACCAGGAGGCACTGAAATATTGAAAGACGGATGGCTATAACTGGTCAAAACAACTCAGTATGCTGCAGTAACATAACATAAATGCTATCTATTAGCCAGTCAATGGAGTTTCCCCATTAAGTGTTACCATAAAGCTAGGTAGACTTTTCTAAGACAAAGTTACACTACATGGTTGGTTTAAACACACAAACATGAAATCTGCTTTGTTAATGAGTACACAGGAAATCGATTTAAGGTTACCAATGAGTGGCACAATCACGATGTAGCTTCCACACTGGAGGAGCTTCTTGAGCGCCACCAAGTGGTCGATGAAGCCGTTTGTGTCGGGCACCAGGAAGAGAGGTCGCACCTCCAGTTGCAGCTGCCCGCTCGTCTGCAGCACCGCCTTGCGTAACAAAATAAAAACAAAATAAATCCGCTAGTTTTGACAGATACTTTTCAAATTTGCTGATAGCTGCCTTTTGAAAACTATTCGCTGTTTGTGGGGTTTTTTTTCTAAGCAATAATCACTATATTTGCCAACAGTCCATTAAAAAGAAAATTGCTAGATTTCCCCCCCAAAACTGCTTTTTGAAGTTGTATGTTAAGTGAGTTTACTTGTATTTTCTCGCGGCGCTTCTGCTGCTGCACAAGCTTGTTGGTGAGAGCGTAGCGCCGCGCCTTCAGCTGTCGGATGTCACTCTCGCTGTCTCCCGCCGCCAGCGTTTCTTCCTCCTCCTCGTAGTCTTCCTCACCTTCTGACGCCGACGTTGATGATTCCACTATGACATCATCATCCTGCGACCCAAAAAAAAACAACTCAAATTGACTACCTGTCACCTAATCGACACCACAGACGATACTAGTGCAATTTAATGCTTCTTCATGGTTTCATGATTTATTTTTCACTTGTACGACATCAACACACGCGTCGCATCACCTCTTTGTCTGACAGAGAGTCCTGCCTGGTCCTGGTGTCCAGAGAGGGAGGGGGCGGCGCCACAGAGATATATTTTCCACCCTTGAAGGCCAGCAAAGGTTCTTCCTGTCCACACAGCGCCTCCAGGAAGTACTTGAGCACCGTCACCCGTTTGCAGTCGGCGGCTATGGCCTGAAGGCAAAGACCAAAAGTTCGGCGACCTTGCTAAGGAGCAAATATGCACATGTGAGGAAAGTCATGCCTGTTATGGAGTCCATATGTGCCTGTGTCTCTTCTTTTGAGGTTCAGGCTCATGTGGAATTACATTACAAATGGTCTATCCATCTCCACCTCATCCATCTCTGTCTCTTGAACTCATTTACTCCCAAAAATGTATAAATGCGTTCTATTTAAAATGTAGTGTGTCCCAAAGACGTATTTACACGTTTTTTTTATGCTAGTGCATAGAGAAGATGCAGCCTGTCAACTCCAGAGAACAGGTGTAAAAAATGGTAATTACAAAAATGGGCAGCAGGTGGCAGCACAGTGTAAGAGATCAACCAGGTCATGATGAAAACAAGCCAATTCCCCACAATTCTAAGCAGATATGTGAACAATGATGCAACTTAGCTATATTCTAATGATAATTGCTGTCAAACGGAAACAGATGAAAATGTACTTCTTTTTTTTTCCCTTGATGAAAGAAGAGACTCTAACCTCTCTTTTGGTAATGTTTTTTACTAATAGAACACAATATTGCGTGGGCCTAGCAAAATCATTCAAAATCCAGTAAAACAGAGAAGTGAAAATGGCTGCGAGTGAATGAGTGAATGAATGTTTGTGCTGGTGCAATCGTACCGTGTCAGTGTGCCGGTCAACATAGCAGGGCTCCTGCGGCGCAGCCAGCAGGGGGACAAAGCCGGCGAGCAGCTTGTCCTCCTTCAGCTGCAGGACCATCAGCTCCTCGTCGCCCTCCACCTCATCCGTGTCCACTTTGTAGAGCGGCACCTCGCCGTGGTCCACGCGCGCCAGCACGTTGCACAGGCGGGCCAGGCACTCCCATACGTCCGGGCTGTCGCTGCGGGATGAGGAGGAAGGAGGATGTGAGGAGAAGAAAAAAAAAAAAAAGGACGTGGGGGAGGAAGTGATGGTGAGGAGGAGAAACAGCGCTCACTCTATGCTGCAGGGGGGTGGGTTCCACTGGTCCGGATGTCCCAGCATCCAGTCGGACCAAACCTTGATGCTGGGCAGGAGTTCCCGTAGCTCCGCTGGGAAATCCGACACCCTCACTAGGGGCTCCAGCTCGTCCTCTTTGTCATCCTGCTCGACGTCAGACGTGGACGCAGAGGCTGAAAAACACAGTTGAGACAGTGGCTGTAAGCCAAACAATGATCACAGCGCACAGAAAGATAAAAAGGAGAACTTCAATTTGGCCACAAGACGGCACATCTCCTCATTACAGGGGAAGACAACCCAAAGAAAAAAAATTTGATCATATGTTCTATGCAGACCCACTAAACATGACATTCTGAATAATATGACATTTGTGGAATACGAGTTATGAAGCAAAATCCATCTGTTTTTATCCATCTCAGGGGGCGGCCATTTTACCACTTGCTGTCGACTGAGGATGACATCACAGTTGCTCGGGTCTCAGGAAACAACCAATCACAGCTCAGCTTCAAAAAACAGAGTAAGCTGTGATTGGTTGTTGCCTCAGACCTGAGTAACTGTGAAGTTGTTTTACCTAAACAGCAAGTGGCAAAATGGCCGCCCCCTGAGATGGATAAAAACGACTGGATTTTGCTGCTTAACTCATATTCCACAAATGTAATCAGAATGTCAAGTTTAGACTAGTATGGTCACATATAACATATTACTGTCAAGACACGTTTAAGACTGACTTCAACTTTATAAGCCTTTGATTTGTTTTTTAATGGGAAAGAGGGTGACAGTACATATTTGAAAGAAAAATGACAATTGGGGGGGGAAAAAAACCCTAACCTACGCTAACCGTTAGCATTGAGGCTAGTTTACTTGTTTCAAACACACATGTAATTCTGTTTTGTGTTCAGTTCATGATGAAGGCTCCTTTTTAATAAGTTGCTCACTACCTGCCAAACTGCTGCTTGGGTGAGTTGTTTGCTGCCATCATACAGTGCTCGTATCATTAAGTTTTTGCTCATATTCGTATCGTATTTTGAAAATGTAACATCACAAGTATCTGAATGCAACAGGTGTAAAAGCATTGCAGTACCTGCAGGAGTGTCAGTGAGCATCTGCGTGCAGCGTTGCACCATCAGCGCAAACATGGCCAGGCCCAGCGCCATGCTCTGCTCCTGCAGCATCGAGCGACATTCTCCTCCGCCTTCTTCACCACCGCCTGAGATGCAAACGGATAGCGCGCACGCAGGTCACACGAGTTCACGTGGCGTCTGTGTGTGCGCTCGTTACCTCGATTGAGAGAGTTGTGTACGGTGAACATGTTGATGGTGACGACCTGCAACAGCTGCGTGCTGCCCAGGAGCGACGGGCCGTGCTGGAGCAGCACACGGAACTCCTGCAAAACCCTCCGGGACACCCTGGGGAACGACTCCATCCTGCGTGTGCATGTACAAGAGGAATATTAGCTTTTGTTTTGCATTTTTTAAACACGGGTGGGTGAGTGACCTGACTCACCCCACTTTGGTGAAGAGCTTTCCGTGCGCGTGCAGGAAAGTCAGGATGAATCTCTTGTTGAGCTGAAAAAGAAGTAGGAGCTCATGTTCATATAGAAGACGGAGCAGTTACGAGATTTGAAGATGCCTCACATCGCCGGCGCTGAGTCCGCTGAGCTCTCCGTCCTGCTCCGAGTCCCTGGAGAAGTCGCCGGCGGCTTTGTTGTGTCCGCTGGGTCGCACCCAGAACTCGGAGCGCGCCCCGTCCTCAGGCCCGGCGCGCCCCCTGACGGCGGGCCCCCGGGAGCCGCCGTCCTGCTCGTCCTGCCTCCTGCGACGCTCCAGCTGCTCCGTCTTGCGCTTGGCCTCCTCGAACAGGCTCATCAGGCTCTCCCTGGCCGTCAGGATGGGGTTGGAGGCCGCCAGGCTGCGCATGTAGTAATAGACGGCGTCCAGTTTGCGCTTCTGCGAGAGCGGGGAAATGCTTGAGGAGTAACGTGCTAAGCTAATATGACATCGCTAAAGGTCTGCGTTTTGGTCACTCACGGTGTAGACCGCCAGCAGGGCCAGCTGGTTGTATGGGCGGCCATTTTTGGGTGCGATTTGCTGGGCTTTCAAGTACCAGCTGAGAAAAGTCAAATTCATAGACGTTAATACAGATAGTGGAAACAAAGTATTCACAAATTTCATTTGTTACGAGATACTGTTTATTTATTCATCTATGTATTTATTTATCCATTTATTTATTGCCTACTTCTTGCTTTTAATTTATTGATGTAAATATTTACTTGTGTATGAAAAATACTTGTATACTCGTTTAAAATTTTAGTTTTGTTCTTGTTTTACTTATCTTATTCTTTACTGCATGACCGATTTTTGTTTCATGTACAGCACTTTGTATACCGTAATGCTTGTTTTAAAGTGCTTTATAAATAAAGTTGAGTTGAGAGAATCAAATCAATGTTTCCCATTGAAATGAATGAAAGCACAATTGATTGTAATTGTTACAGCCCCAGTTATATTTACCCTGTTTAAAAAGAAAAGGATATAAATAAGTAGAAACACACTTCTTGCAATTTGAGTAATTTCCAACAATCATGTTCGGGAAAGATAAAAACAGGTTGATGGCATGATTGAAGCCTAACTTAACAAAACAAAACAAAAAAACCTGGACACTGATGTTCCTTTTTCACAAACATTTTGGTACCTGCGGGCTTTTCCATAGTTGGCCGAGTCGCTGGCTTGTTCCCGATAGCGAGCGATGTCCCCTTGACAGATCAGACAGCGCTGAGCACTGATCAGTGCATACTTCACCTGAGGGAGCAACAATCATCATGTGACATCATGGTTTCATCTTTTTACTTGATCAGCTTAACACCACATTTCATATGACTTTGAATCGTGTTTAGACTGTTTTTTGATTACTCAATTATTCCTATTTATTTTCTTTTATTTTAGCATTAGCCTAACCTACAAAACCAACATTTATGTATGACGCTTTTACAATTTGAAAATGGCATTGCAATGTCGATTTGAACTGAGTAATGGTTTCAAATTCTGTCCAATGTTTGGTAATTGGGACCCTTGCATACCGTTTTGCGCAGCGGCCGCGCCCTGATGGCCATGCCGTCCATGTAGTCCTCCAGTTGAAACTGGTAGACCGTCTGCAGCTTCTGGAGGAGAGCGTCAAAGAAGTGCGCTCCCTGGAAACAAGTCACACACGTGCGGGTCAGCAAAAAAGTGCTTTTTTTAAATAGCTGTTACTCTACTGTTGTCGACCTCATCGAGCAGCGTGAGCAGCACGTTGCGGATACGCGGCGGATTGTCGGCGGCGGGGTCCTTGAGGAGCTGGCGAAAGCGCTCGATGACCTGGTAGAAGACGTTCTTCCACAGCGCCTGGTCCACGCTCTGCGAGTCGGCCAGCTCGATGTCGCTCAGGACCACGCGCTCGTACACGCCCAGCAGCTCAGCCCTGAATGTCGTCAACACGCTGGCACTCAATCAGTGATTTCAAACCACGATGCTTGCAAACAAGATAGATGATTTCAATTGCGACAACCTGAGCTGTGCCATGCGTTCCAATCCGTCCGCGCTGAGTCTGTCTCGGGACAGCAGGTTGCTGAGCTGAACTTCCTGGGAGTCGGCCGACCTCAGCATGCGGCCCAGCTCGCCTCGGGCCCGCTGCTCCGCCTCCTCCGCCGTCAGGCCTCCGGTCGACTGAGGGTAACCTCTGTACAAGTGAGCCGGCGCAAACGAGCCGTTAGCCACCTGGTAGGGCGGCGCGAAGGGGAAGGGGTAGCGCTGGCCGGCGGGCGAGGGGCAGCAGTAGGGGTTGTCCGACTTCTGGAACTTGTAGTAGGCCAAGGCGGCCGCCTGCTGCCGCGACACCGGAGGACTCCCCGCCACTTCATCGTCCGTGTCCAGAAAGTGCAACTGTCCGTATCCCCCCTGCGGGTAGACGGCCTGCGGTAGGGACTGCCGGCCTCCGGGGGCCAGCGCGGGTTTCTGCTCGGGATTGTTGGGGTCCCAGAGCCGCCTGGTGCCTCCACCGCGACCTCCTCGCACCCTGGAGGCGGCTCCTCCTCGAGTCCCGCCAAAAAGCATCCGTGGGCCAGATTCCGGAGGGTTGGCCATGTCGCTGCGGGACGGCAGCACCAGGATACCTGCAGGATACCACATTAAGTTACAGGATGGCTGCATTTGTTCAAAGATGCAATTCGATGGTATGCAGATGACCCTGGGGGCCAATATTATTTCATATTGACAATGCAGAAAATGCCAAATTGTGATTCAATTTTAGGTTTGGTGTTAAAAAAAATCTGCTAAGGACCACATATTTGACATAATAATAATTGTGTCCCATGTTAAGTTAAAATAAATAAGCAATTATTAACATTATTAGTAAATCTAAAGTCCCAACACTTGTCCCAATTCCTGTTCTACATAGTCCAAGTTTATAAAAAAAATAAAAAATAAAAAGCAGTTATTTGCGATTAAACTTTTGCTTATTTTTGACTTTTGCCTCTATTTTACTAAACAAATTTAAAGTGAAAAAACACAGAACCACTTTCAACCACTCAAAACACTGACCTCAATTACCGGTACGCCCATTTTATGGCCTTATTTAAGTCAGGGATGGGCACCTGGAGGCCCGTGACCCACACCTAGACTCTGTGGACCCTGAATAGCCCCCACCACCCAAATAAATAAATAAATAAATAAATAAATAAATAAAAATATTAATAATAATGGTGGGAAATTATAAACATGTTCCCTCAATTACAGCGGAACACCACATACTTGCAGTCTTTTTTTCTTTTGGGGTTTTTGTTGTGGGTGGGGCAATTCTTGTTTTTCGTAGAAAAGGCATATTAAATGTTTATCAGCATTTTTGAAGAATTTTTGTTTAAAAAAAAAATAAAAAATACAATAAAAAAAGAAAAAATCTTTCTTTAATGCCCAATTTTCTCGATGCATTTCAATGGTCATTTTTATGCGCGTTTTCGTAATACACAGCGGAGCATGTATGTTGTCCATATTTTTCAAAATGGCATTTTTGTCATACATTGGTTAGGAAGTGCGTGACCCCAAGCCAGCTCTATCATTTAATTTGCCCATTCCTGATTTATGTATTTTTATCCATGTGCATAAACTTGTGTCACTAACTGTGCCATACTCTGTCCCCTGAATTGCCTTACCACGATAAAGTTTTTTGAATCTGAACAAATCTCTCGATCCATCTACGGATCCATCCACATAAGTACATACCCCCGCCTCGGCCCCGAGGAGCCGGCCCGTGTTTATGGCGTTCCCCGGCGGCGGCCTGTTTCTTGTCCGAGGAGACCCTGACGATTCCTCGCCCTCTGCCTTTGCTCCCTTTGGACCTGTTCGGAAGCTCCTTGGCTCCGTCCATCCCGCGCGTGCGTCCGTTGTCCGGCACATCGCTCGTCTCGCCTCCTTCCCCGGAGTCGGTCGAGGACTCCCCGTTGGCGTTGCTGCCGTGGCGGCGAGATCCGTTGGCTCCTCTCTGCGGGCGGTCGGGCTTGTTGGCGGCGTCCTGGCCGGTGGCGCTGCCGGCCGAGCTGCTGCTGTACGTGCGACGCCGCGGGTGGCGGATGTCCGATTTGGAATAGCGTTTGGAGGCGGGCGCGGTGGGGTCTGATTTGGTGCGGTCTCTCCGCTGGCCTTTGCGTTCGCCACTCCTCTGTGTCAGAGTGCCTTTGTTGGTATCTTTTTTGCCGGCGTCCCTGCTGCTTTCGTTGTTGGCATTATCGTTTCTTCTTCTGCTCTCTTTTCCCTTATTTGGATGAGTCTCTCCTGCTTTATTGGCCTTGTCACCCTCGCTTCTCTCTTTTTCCCTTTCACTCTGCCCCGCAATGACATCCTGGCTCTTATCCTTCTCGCCACCTCTTCTCCGACGGTTTCCCCTCTTCTCCACATCCATCGCACCCTCCCGTTTTTCCTGATTCGTCGATTTCCCCCTCAGTCCAGCTGCGTCCTTGCCATCTTCGTGGGATACTCTCCCCTTGACGCTGAGTTTTTCCACTTTGCTCAAAAGTTTTTCCACCGGGTCTCTTCCCACTGCCTGGTTTCCTTCATTCTTATTTGTCTCCTTTGATTTAGCATTATCCTGAGTGTATTTTCTGTCTCTATTGTTGCCCTTTGCCTCCCTTTCTTTGGCTTTGTTGTCAGAATTCCTTGGCGGAGGCTTGTCCGGGTCTCGCGCCCCACCGCAATCTATTCCTGGCACGTTCCGGCGGCTTCCAGGCTGATAAAATTCCCGATCAGGTTTGCGTGCTTTCTTCAGTTTGGCTGCTCCGGCGGACTCCTGACTTTCTCCGTGCTTTTCGGGCGCATCTTTGTCCCGAATGGCCTCGCTGTTGACGTTAGGAATGTTATTGCCATCACTTTGCAACCTGTCATCATCGTATGGGACATTCTTTTTGTCCTTCCTCAGTTTGGGACCGTGCGAGTCGGACGCCGGGGTTCCACGGCGGTCGCCCTGAGTGTTTTCAGACTCTTCGCTGTCACGGCGCTGTCGTCCCTGTCCGGGTCCTCGCTGGTAGCGCTGCAAGTCAGGTCGTCGCCAGTGCTTCTTGGGCATGTGACCATCCTCTGTATACCAAGAAAAAAAAACACCCACAAACATTTGTCAATTGAGCTTTCCAGACTCTCATCCATGGCCTAATCCAGTGATTCGCAGCCACTGAGAGATCATCAAGTACAATAATCCAAACTCACTTCATTAGCCTAATAATATGTATAAATAAAGCTGATAAAGATGCCTAGTATCGACATTAGTCACCTATTCCTAGGCAAATTTAGGCAATTCTTAAAGAGATGGTTTGGATTTTTTGACATGAATCTAGATTTCATCCTCACCTCCAGTGTGTGCGATCATCACTGACTTACCCCTGACAGCGTTCTGTGACACGAGTTCTGGTCCGGTGTTGGACGAAAGGAAAATAGTCCAGGAAGCTGGCTGGGGTCACGGAAATAAAGCATTTTTCTTCTGAAAACAGTTTGTGTTCAAAAGAGCGATACATTTGCATCCCAATACTCCTTTCTGAAAAAAGTCAGACGCCATTACCGCCTGCACTACTTTTCTGTTCGTTCGTATCACTGCGCGGCGCCCCGCATGCAACTGATAGACGCGCACTGATCTACAAGTTGTTTGTCTTTTCGAAGGCGGAAGGCGCGACTATCAGCTGTCTGCAGCGATAAGAACAAACAGAAAAGTAGTGCCTCGTGGTAATTGCGTCTGACATTTTTCAGAAAGGAGTATTGTGATGCAAATGTATCACTCTTTTGAACACAAATTGTTTTTAGAAAAAAAAACGCTTTATTTCAGTAACCCCAGCCAGTTTGCTGGACTATTTTCCTCTCGTCCAACACCGGACCAGAACTCGTGTCACAGAACGCTTTCAGGGGTAAGTCAGTGCTGATCGCACACACTGAAGGTGAGGATGAAATAGATATTCATGTAAAAAAATCCGAACTAACCCTTTAATATCTTTGGTGGAGTCCATTACTCACGAAGGTGCATTGATTATAGTATAATCAATGAATCAATGATTATACTACCCACAGCACATGATATTACACCAACCACTGCCATTTTTATTGGTGAAATAATTGCTTAAGAAAGCAATAATAATTGCTTAAGAAAGCAATAATAATTGCTTAAGAAAGCAAGTATTATTTCACCAATAAAAATGGCAGTGGTTGGTGTAATATGTGCTGTGGGTAGTACAATCATTAATTGTTCAATTAAGAATTTAGCGCTTCACTCATCACTGCTTGCTTCAGCTCATACTTGGCAACTAGTTTCGCAAACTCTCCCTTTTGTTGTCCTCGTGACGTCAATAGCAACGCGTGTCGGTTAAGTACACTTCGAGAGAATTAGGAAAACAAAGCACATATTATTGTCGCTCACGTTTGCGTGTGCTGTTAAATAGTTGCTGCAACATGTCGGCGACGTTTAGAAGCAAAGCGCTATCAAACCGTTAGCATTTGCATTAGCGCGATTAGCATTAGCCTCAGCAGCACAACCGAAGCGCGCTCATGTTTAACAAGTTTGCGAGCTCAATGTAGCGCAGACATACGAGCGAGTTGGAAGCTTTTACGCTTTCCGCCACCGTTGTTGTGTTTTCTCCTCGTTCGCACCTTGGTTGAGTGAACAATTGGACGCCGCTGCGCCTTGGGCTCGAAGTTCGGCTGCGGAGATTAGCACTCGGTCCAGCTGCTCCGCCATCTTGGCTGGCCTCCACACCAACAACACAAAACGCCACACCGCTACGGTAAGCGAGAAAGGAAAAACTTGTAGCAGATGACGTCATCCACTTTGCAAAAGTTGCTGTTTCTTTCGTGTTAAAAACGGTGGTTACGAAATCAAATAAATGTGTGATATTAAACAATAAGACACATGAGATTGGAATTGCATTGAACCCCCAGAAGGCATTAATTATACTGTATACGCATTTTATGCGCGTGTCAGGTTGTCAGCGTGGACGCGCAAATACGACGGGCACTAAAAATATTAATTTTAGACAATCGGCCTGCCACAATAATGTTTATTTCAGGTAGTAATATTTCAGGTAACGAAACTGTATTGCTGTTTATCAATTTATTTACAGGGCTCGTGTAATATGCCAAATTGTTGTTTGACATTGTATGACGACAGTACTATTTGCGCAATAAAACAAATGTACGCAAATAACTAGCGTGACAATATTTAATCAATTTAATCCCATGAATGAACCATAATTCGTCTTTTAGAGTTGTCCAAAATAAACGTGTCCACTGGAGTGAGCGTAGCTAAGAAGTTCCATGTCAAATCCACTAGATGTCATACTTGCTCTCCTGTTGGAATTCAACATCCCTAAGTACGTATTTGGATTGGCCAGTGTAAAACGCATTCCTGCGCATCCACTTGGTCACGGCTGTGGGTGACGTCACTTTTCGTGTCATCAGAGCCAGGTGACAGGTGGTAGGTGCAAACACGCACGCACGAAATAGTCACACTTGTGTGTGGCTCTGTTTTGCTTGGGCACCAGTAGTTCTTAAAAGTCTGCTTGAGCGGCTGCTGGAGTCAACATCTCCACTTCCCTGGCAACAGAAAATTAAAGGGCCAGGCGTGACTTTCTTCCAGCTTCTTTTTCACTCCTTGATCGCATCACTGATTTATTCATCTGCACTATAAACAAATTATAATCACAAATATCCACGCAAACTTCACCTGAATTATTCGCTAGCGCGATTGTAGTCCATTTTGCAGCACTTTTTCCTCAGGGCAACATTTGTGCCATCGAGGAAAACAGATAAATGATCAAAAGAAATCAAGAACTCTGAGATTTATAGCAATTGTTTACTAAAATTGTTCCTAAATAAAACTTAGCTTCTTAACGTCTTATTTCGTGTCTGCGCCACCTTTTGGGATGTTGTGTATCTGCAGTGTGTGGGTGTGAGTGCGAAAGGGGCCACACGCCGGAAGTAGTGTGTGTGTGTGTGTGTGTGTTAGAGAGAGTGTGAAGGAGGGGTGACGTGCCGGATGTGGTGGGTGTGTGTCTCCCCCTGTGTTTGTGTGTGTGTGCTGCAGCAAAATGCAGGTGAAGCAATGCAGGATGATGAGACACGCACGTACACGGTAGGCGGGGTGAGGAGGATGAGGAGGAAGACGACGAGAAATGAGAGCCGGTTTGAATACAAATGAGAGAAAAGCGGGGGCCGACTTTTTTTTTTTTTTTTTTTTGCAGGTGAATCTCAAAGGGGGGTTTCACCGGGCCGCCCATTGGCGAACCCCCCCAACACCTACGCACGGATGTGATGGGGGAGGACACGCCGAGGAGGAGGAGGAGGAGGAGGTGAAGAGGGAGGGAGGATGAGCTTCGTGCCACGAGAAAAGAAGACAGACGACAAGAAGTCGTGAGCGAGTGCCGCTGTGGGAATGAAGTTCAATGTTGCACTTGCGAAAAACGTACACTCATGACATCATGAAATTGAATCAAGCATCTTACTGCAGTTGAGTGGCCATTGTGCTGCTCTTTCTGATGTCCGGGGGCAATATAAGATAGACGGACAATTTGGCACTCATATTAGATGTTACGGAAGCGTAGAGCTGCCAATGTGGGGTAAACATTTTTGGCTGGCGAGTATGTTCGAGCATACTCGCAAATATGTTTGAACATACTTGCAAATATGTTCGAATGTATTGAAATATGTTCGAACATACTACTCGCAAATATGTTCAAACATACTCGCAAATATGTTCAAACATACTCGCAAACACATTCAAACATATTTCAATACGTTCAAACATATTTTCAAGTATGTTCGAACATATTTGCAAGTATGTTCAAACATACTCGCCAGCCAAAAATGTTTACTCCACATTGGCAGCATATAGGATAAAGAATATATGACTGGGTGAGTATGTTTCTTTTTGTTTTATGTTGCGTTTCAGAGTAAACTTCAGATCAGAGTGGCAAAAAACAGCTTCAAAGTTTAAAAAAAAAAAAAAGTTCACTATAAAAAAAATGACATTGAAAATTTTGTTTCAAAATAATTAAAAACTCACAAATTGAGCTTATACTCTAACAGTGATGCTATTTGTTAGCCTGTCTATTAGGGATGTAACGATATCCAAATATCACGATATGATATCACGATATGAAGCTCACAATACGATAATTATCACAATATTTCAGGGAGGTTGGCGGCATTTAAAACAGGTCACAATACTGTAAAGAAATTAGCTCATACTAAAAAAAAAAAAAAAAAAAAAAAAGCACAATATTGTGCTATCGTACATAACAGCAATACATATAAACTACCTCCAATCTCTAATAACACTTAAAATTGAGACACTTACTTACCTAACGCAAGCCCACATTGAGTTCCTCCACATATTGACTCGGTTCACAAGCATATTACGTGACCCCTTCATCTGACCATTAACGTGGATTTTAAACATAGACGGGCCAAAACATCCATAATGAAAATTTAACTGCACTAAAAAAAAAAAAACTAGCCACCAGAGGGTGCTAGAACTGCACAAATGGAAATCAACGTGATTTTTTTTTTTTTTTTACAGATGTGTAGCTTTTAAATATTATGAACATGACGACGACGATATTGTGGCAGTTTTAATATCACAATATCACGATATTGCCATTATCGTTCCATCCCTACTGTCTATGATGTTTTGCATTGAGTGTTAGCATGAAGCTAACTACACTGACTCTCCTAAAACTAAACTATGTCACTTAAGTCAGGTTACTAAGTTACAGTTGGATGACTTTGCAAAACGATACAGTGTGTCTGTGTATGAAGCGGCATCATGGGAAATGTAGTTCTCATGTGTCATGCACTCCAAATTCAAAATCATTTCTCAGTTTGGCACACATTGTACGTGTACGTGCAGCAGTGGGCGGCTGTGGACAACTTGCTGCGTGAGTGCGTGGGTTTGATACCTCGCAGAGAGAAAGACGGGGGCAGACAGGGATTCACCGGCAAACACCACACCTCCTCTCCTCCTCTTCTCCTCCTCTACATTTTCTTCTACTCCTCTGTCTGTTTCTTCTCAGCTCATCCCCACATCTCAAACTCGCATCCAATCTTCTTTTTCTCCTCTCCTTTCTGCCTCTGCTCTCGCATTCTTTCTGTGTAGTTCTCACGTCAGCCCGCTAGCTCGCTTGGCAATCAAAGGGAGAGAAAACTCAAATGAGTGTGTGTGTGTTGGGGGTGTCTCACAGGGATTTGAGTATGAGTCAGAATGGGGAAAAAGGGGAGGTGGGCGGCTGATGGGAGGCAAGAAGAAGAAGAAAAAAGACAAAGATATTTTTTTTAAATTTTGTGAAAAACTATTAATAAAAGAATACAAACACATAACATAAGCAAAGAAGATGAGCGCTGAATTTCAGCTCATTTTGTTGCAGGAACAGCTGCATAAAATTATTTCATGACACCTAAAACCTCCCAAAAGTATTCAAGTTGTGATCTTATGATCAAAACCTGCAAGGTATTCGTAGTATTGGCTGCCCTCTTGTGGCCGTTTTACATATCAGGAGCTAGAAATTAGAAATGACAAGAATACAAAAAAATAAATAAATCTGTTAATTTCATGCACAGGAAAAATGCTATATTGGGATATATAGGTCTATCTATAAAATGATCTGTTATTGTTTTTTGGGGGGGGAAATTTTATACATCAAAAGTACTTGTTGTATTGGTACTTGGTATCGGTATCGGTATCGGTGACTGAAAGTTGGTATTGCACTATTTATAACATGTATTTCTTACATATTAAAAGCATTAAAGTAGTGTTGATATTTTTGTGCGCAACTCATCACAAAGCTGCAGTAGTCATACTTCACAGAGGATAAAGAATATATGCACCGTGTGTAGCACATGGTGATAGTTTAGCATTAAACGAAAAGCTGTGTTAGTTTTCAATACATATTGTGTAATTGTCTTTGATTTCATTTCATTTGACTGTAAACTTCAGCTGGGAGTGGCAATAAAGACATTTTGACAATGGAAAAATGACCTCACAGCATGCTACAAAAGTGGATGAATTGTGCAACTTCTGCCATCGAGTGTAAGTGTCGTGAATTGCTCTGCCTGTCACCCGCATAAATAGACCAACAAAAGTACTTCTGTTGAAGTGATAAATCATTTTGGGACTAATTTGAAGAAATTGAATTCTTTCCCACAGCAACGAAGACAACGATGATGATGATGATGATGTTGCGCGTGAGCTTGCACGCAAGACGCCGAGCTCCCACTTGCTCCCCCCTCCCCTCGCCCCTTATAAATAGCTGCACACGCGCCTCAGTGACGTGTCCACGCACGTACGTGTGTAGGTGAATCTTTGAATGAATGCGCTAACCCCCCCCCACCGGTCCCCCTCCCACTCCCCCCACCCCTTTACGAGTTACTAGGGCATCTCTATAAAAAGCCCACGGAGGATGGGAGAGCCGTTCTGTGAGGGAAGCGAGCGGCGGCCGCGGACGCGAACGAGATCAGGAAAACGAGAAGAAAAACGCAAGAAGAGGAGAGAGACGTGCACGCGCGGAGAGTTTGCACGCGCGTGGACGCCGTCGTTGACAGTCGAACGTGTGCGCGCGCCACTTTTCACCCATGAGGAGACAGGTGAGTGGAAAACTCGTAAACCGGGTAGTGATGATGATGATGATGATGATGATGATGAAGGAGCGTCGCTGCAGTGTGACTCACTAGCACAAATAGACTTTTCCCGCCAATGTCACTATATTAAATTCAATGATGGATACGCGCGCATGTTTTTCCACTTCCGGTCACTTGAGCGTCACTTTGAATGACTTTCTTGCGGCCGGGAGCCCCTTTTTCCTTATATGGACTTCCAGCTGTTGTTTCCTCCCTGTGACGCGCTCGTTCAGTGACGTCAGCCTCGCGTACGTCATTCTTGCGCACGTTGCGGATGACAGCCTACGCGCGCACACGCAACTACTACAAGGCGAAGTAAAAAAAAAAAAAAAAAAAAAAAAAGCGGGTGTCTCGCGCACGCGCACACCGCAGTGTTATCCTCCGTGTGCGTGGGCGGGATTGCGCAGTGGGGGGAGGTGGGGGGACGCTCGTTCTCGTGCACGGGAGAAGGGTGGTGGGTGAATGGACGCACTTGTTCATTCACAAGTCGTTGTTTGCGCGGGAACGCGCAAGGCTACTGCTGCCATGGAAACCGAGCAGCCGGGCGCGCTCTGATACGTCAGGAGCCCGACTGAGGTCAAAGCCCATTGGTTGGCGGCCAGAGTGACGTCACACACACATGGATATACACGCACACACACGCACAGAGCTCAGAACCTGGGACAGCGCGCGCGCGCTTAGATTAGAGGCGCTGTTCACACCTCGTGTTGCTGAAGTGGCGGGAAAATATACACTTTCACTCATGCTGATTAGCATTAGCAACATTGTCCCTGTGAATATGTTCATAAATAACAATTGGCTGAGAGAAAAAAATAAAAAATAAAAATGTTAGATTTCACAAAGGCACATTGATTTAACTCACTGGCCACCTGCTACTTGATTAGGGACGCCTGCTACTGCCCATTCATGAGATCCGAAAGAGCGAACAAGATAAAATCGACATCATCGACACCGTCAAACAAAAGGTTTGTAATTGCCTTTAGATTCCACAAGATGGCAGAGTGCACTAATGAAGCTTTTCAAATCACTTCAACTTCGTTCATTGGCGCCAAGATGATGGCAAATCACTACGTTTGTTTACATGAAGCGCCTCAACTCAGTTTAACAAAGCTCTTCGGGACCAGGACGCCACAAGATGGCGGCAATGACCATATGTCTGTTTAAAAAACACATTTTGTAGCACTTGATGCAAAATTTGTTTAAATACATGCTGTTTGTCAATATAAGCAAATTTGCAATTGTTTTTTCTACCTTTATGAAATGGATAATTAAAATTCAAATAAAATGTTTGAATTGTGGAAATCGATATATTTGACATACATCTTTTTCAATGATTTTTTTTTCTCGTTTTAAATGAATCAGTTGTGTGGGTTGTTGATGACTTGACGTTCATATCATGTTGGCTTGTGCTTCAACTGTCTGTGCAGGTTCTCCGCCCAGAAATTTGTCTTCTTGACTGTCTTCAGTGCAAGGGTGCGGAGGTGTGACATCTCGTCAGTCACACCTTCTTGCGTGGTGCTTACTTTAAAAACAGCAACGTCCCTGCGGTTAAATGATAAAATCGGTATTATGATCACTAATGGACGAACAAAGCGAAGCGACTGTTCCTTGGATTAAGACACAAATGTGCCACGTTGAAGTTGAAATGGATCGCGCACTGTGGAGCTGATGCTAGCTAGCAGGCTAGCTAAGATGTATTTACTAAATTAATCGAACAAAGACGACTGGAACAAAAGTTCTCTTCATCAAATGTCTTTGAAAAGATGAAGATTTGGTTCCCATTATGCACTGCTAACAAGTAGCTAGTGTAGCGCTATGTCTTGCCATTGACTCATGACATCGTTTCTTGATCTTCCTCGGTCGCAGGTTAAAATATCAAAATTCAAATCTCATCTTTAGTTGTCATTTTCAATTCAGGTGACTTTTTTTTTTTTGCCCACCATAAGTACCATGCCGCTGACTGTTTACAAACATTTTCAAATTGTCACGTAGCACATTAACGACGCCTAAGTAAGAGTGTTGGTAACGACTTTTGCCCTCGATGGCGTTATGTGCTTCCGTTTTCCCCTCTGGACTTTGACGAGCCGGCCGGAGCATCAGCACCTTGGCTTTAGACTGCTTACTGCTTGTATGCAAACTCCCGCTACAGTAACAGTCTACAGTCATGGCTACTGATGCCTGGCAAACGCACCTAACAATGCCCCGATGGACGGCTGCAAAATGGAAGTTTGCCAAGTTGGAGAAGTCCACCACAAATACAGGTCCACATCATTTTTGGCCAATTAGTGGTAACTTTGAAGCGACTGTCTAGCCTAGTTTGTTGGCTACAGGTGTTAAAATATGCAAATCTGGAACTGGAAATTCATTTGTGCTCAAAATAGCATAGCTTAGCTTAGCATAGCACAGCTTGCTGCCTGTCAACAAAGAGACATCTGTTATTTAAGTGTGAGACGAAGTCATGTGATTATCATGGAAAAATGTGAAAAGTCGACAGGATAATTAAACACATGTGAGAGCGACAGCGCCAGATGGACAGACGGACGGACGGAGAGATGACTGGGTGGGAGGGCTATCTAACCGGGAGTCCCGTCGCCCAGCCAGCCAATGACAGCCGGCCTCCAGTTGCCATGTCAACCAGCACCAGCCGCCGCTGTCTCCATGGCGACCGTGGCTTTAGATTGTTACTCTAGCGAGCGGTAACCACGGTAACAGTCTACAGCCATGGTCGCTAGGGGCAGGCGTCGTCACGAAGACTCAACGATTGGCCTATGCTGCCCTCTATGAGGCCGCCAGCAGCAACTACAACAACGGGGAATGGATAAATCATGCAAAATGCCTTTGTTACGTGTCTAATGGTTTATCCAACATTTCAATAATGTATTTTTGGGGTTAAAAGTGGCAGACATTGCATTTTTTTTTCATTCACTCGTTTTCCCCCACTCCTGAAGTTACACAAAAACAATGTATTGTTTTGTAGTTGCAATTTTAAGTGACGTCAGATTGTAGCAACTACAAACTGCATTATTATGATTGACTTATTTTCTATTTTAATATTTCAACTTTTTGTATTTCTTGTTGAAAATAAACATTTGAAAGGAGTCTTCTGGAGGTTATTTGTTGATGGAAAGATTGAAATGTGGCAGAAACTTGAAAGCAGTGACAGGCAAAAGGAAAAGACGAAGAAGAAAACAAATGGTATCCTTTGTGCTCTTTGCGCCCCCTAGAGTGTGTATGACGCAAACCATGAAAATGGCTCATCTAGTTTCAGGCACAAAGCAAAAGTAAACATAAAACAGACAAATATTCAAGACATTAGCCGGACTTGGACAAGACGCAATTCATATTACAAACATTCTGTTTCATTGGAGACTACAGCAATTAACCACTAGACGGTGCTGTTGCACTACACTACTGTATTTCCATACTTGTGGGAAGAATTGCGCCGCAAGTCTCAGCTCAAATTTGAAGAGGAAATACGCAAATTCTGCCATTTTCATCATCAAAATTGAAGGCTTTGGTTAAAAACAAATGTCGGTTAAAAAAATAACGAGAAATTGGTCAAACATTTATTTATTTGACTCCCTTCGCTGACTTCACAAGGCAGCAAAGGTAATAATAATAATAATAATAATAACAATAATAACTTACGTAACCATTGCAAGAAGACTGTGTGGCATTTTATCACTGAAAAAAAAAGTCCTTGATCATGATTAAAATACTGTACGGCAAAGTATGACTGATTACGTTTTTTTTTCCCCCCCGACTGATGGTCTCGTCGAAGAGAAGTGAACCCACGCCAACCGGCACCAAAGGCAAGTGACGGTTCCCTCCACCTGGAGCCCATTACAACTGATTACTTTCCAGAAAGTAATGAGAAAGTGACGTCATCTGAGCAGGCCAGGCTTCAGGTGGAGTTCAGCATGTTCAGCGTTGCGCTCAAATGGGCGTGGCGTAGGCTCCGCCTCCCGGCACAATAAAAGCTCATGTGCTGACAAACGGGCAGTACAGCACATAAAACTCTTACTGTTCAGGGACGACCAGCAGCACGCCACACGTCTCATATAAACATACTTGGACCCGTACAAACATATGCACGATCATAAACAATACACACAAAGCTACCTGATGGAGCCAAACAAAGTGCATATGCACGCTTGATGTCACAGCTGTGGATCAGATGTGGAACACCTGTAGCAGTATCAAGGGAAGGTTCATTTTTGAGAGTCTATGCTGATTGGCTCAGAGAAGTCACATGATCTACCAGTCAGTTTGCGTTTGAAATCCAGTGGGAAAATCCACCCAAAAGTAGTGGCAAGGCGTCATCAAGTCCAAGTTGGGAGCCGCGGCGGGAAAGGCACAAGACGTCCGACAACTTGCAGGCGGACTCAGACTCAGAATTCAGTCTTTTGCTAGTTTAAAAAAAAAAAAAAAAGACGGTCAAAACGGTTGAGACACACGCACACAAATAATCCAGTTCAAAGTCCACAGCAGCTCTCATGTCCCAATCCACCCATTTCTTCTGGAATGAAAAAAACAAAAACAAAACTTGTACTTGAAAAAGTTTAGAGGCTCAAAATGCACTTTGAGTGCGTCCTCGCATGATGGGCGTGCGTGTGTGGTCTTTTATACACATGTGGCTTGGCCCCGCCTCCCATTCCATCTCCATGACTACACAGGCATCTTCATGAAAACAACAAACGACATCTGCGGGGTTACAAACCCCGCGCCTTTTGGTTCGGATGGAGGAAAAAGTGAGATGGCCAACAAGAACAGAAAGAAGATGGGGGGGGGGGGGGGGGAATTACACAATATCTATAACTTGCACTTAGTTGTATAAGTAGTACTAATTGTAGAACATGTATGAATTGTAATATTTGTACTAATCTAGCAGTTGCACTTGTGGAAGTCATATTGCTGTAGCTTCTGCAGTATTCAAGTCGAGTTCTGGACTTCCACAAACTGGAAAAGAGCAACAAAGCAGAACAAGAAGATTCCTGAGTGAAGCGTCATGCAGCAAAAATGACTGGCAACACACCCTGGTCTTCTTCATCTTCATCGGCCGGAGAGCACGCCAGGTCAACGTGATCGGTGCTACTATCTTGGGTGTTCTTACCAAGTGAGCCCATGAAATGTTGACAGGCAATGCATGGGTGTGTCTAGCGCATTTTTGGGGCCCCCCTCAAGTAAATCCAAGATCATTGAAAACATGCTAAGATTTTATTGAATGTATGTCCATTTTATCAACAAGGTAGACAAGTGTTAACTAAAAACACATAGTACTTGGTTGAAATGTCATATTTCACTAACAAAAACCAATTCCACACCCCGTTGGCCCGAAAACTGGTTGTATCCAGCCAATCTTAATCCGGACAACATCTGGAATTGCCTGGATGATTCCACCTCGAAGAATTCCCTTCAACAACAAGAGACAAAATGTAAATAAGGGAAGAGTCAGTCAAGCATTTCACAAAGGTCTAGCGCCTCCCAAAGGTGAAAATCATATTGCACCTTTTGCTTCATTCGGAATCCTTCACTGGTTCCCGATTGGCCGGTCGCTGTGACGGACGGGCCCAAAGCCAGACGGGAAAGATGGAGGCAAGTGTGTGTGTGTAAACATCTGGAAATGCTCAAAAGCACACATGATAGTGTGCACGAGGACGCACACGTGTCATCTTCCCAGCATGCATCATGGTCAAAGTGACTCACTGACCACACTAACGAAAGAAGACGTCCCCACATGGTAACACAACAATAACAACAATAGGAAAGTGGCCCACAACAGCGGCCATGTTGGATCCATTCTGAAAAATTTGTACTTCTTAGGTTGTGACATTAAATGAAACTTTGATTTGATTTTTCCAATTGAATTTGGAAAATTATTTTGCTTATCTTAAAATTTGATTTTTATTTTTTAGTTTTGCTTGGATTTGGAGGTGATGCTTATTATGGTTTACTAGACTTAAAATGGAGGCTTATTGATTACAATTAAAATGGAAACAAATGGTTGACATTTAGACACACATTACTGATCTTGATAAACATTTTTAGTGATATTTGGACCTTGAACAGATGCTCATTATTGATATCATCCATTTTGTTTATCTTATCTAATCTATATCTTATCAGTTGTGATTGATTTCCAACAAGGATGCTGGAGAAGATTGATTTCAAATCATTTATTGTGCACCCCGTTTGCATCCTCCGTCACTTGAAACCGCTCCAGAAAATTCTGGTACTTTTGTCTGTGAGCCGAGGCGGCCGGGACAAAATGTCCGCCGGGATGCGTGAGCACGTGCGGGTCTCTGAAGATGGGAAGGAGATCCCGGCTCATGTCGGCGGGAATCACGCCGTCCTCCAGGCCGATCACGTGCATGGACGCCATCTGGAGCGGCGTCGAGTAGAAGCTGAGGAAAGCGTCACAAAGTTTACGCCGTACGTCCCGGGAACTAAAGTTTTTTTGCGAAACTGACCTGAGGTGCTGTGTGCAGGCGCTGCGGAAGCCGGCCACTAGGATGGCGAAGCGGAAGGCGAAGTCCGGCTCGGCGTTGGACTCCTGCAGTGCGCACAGCATGGCCACCAAAGCGGCGCCTTGGCTGAAGCCCAGGACGCCGTCGAAGGGGCCGTCACGCCGCACCGCTTCGCGCACTGCCGCCACGCTCTCGTCCAGGCCCGCGCTCTCCACGCACTGCTGCTGCGCGCTGAAAGTCCGGGCGCCGGGGTCTGAGAACCACCAGCCTCTGGCGTCCCGGTCCCCGCCGGCGGCGCTTCCGACTCCCTCTTGGCCTGCACCCCAACAACAATAACAACCACATTAGTAATGGATGTACTGTAAATTTCTGGAAACAATCGTGTTAGTTGCATCAATAGTTGACTCTAGGGTTGAAAACAAATATTGCCTCGTCACTAAATGAGAACTTTTTTAAGTGGATAAAGTTTTAAACGCTTAATTTAACAATCAATTGAAATTTCGTTTAAAACTAAAACCGCAAATCACATTCACGTTTCCGTTCAGTGAATTCAATAATGATTTATTGGTCGTGGTTGGGAAACAGTGGGCCTATCCCGCCATCTAGTGGCCACTCAACAAACTGCGCTTCTTTCACGTTCGACACTCCCATTTGCTTCATACTTACTGACGTTATATCAGCATAATTGAAGCAATTCCGTAAGCAGGCCTGGTCAATATTTGATGACCACAAACTGGAGTGGGCGAAAGACAGGAAGCAGAACTTATGTTTAGCTTGAGCTCACCTTCCCCTTGGACGAGCAAGTGCGGCGCGTCCACGTACACGAAGTGGACTTTGTTCTTGAGGAGCTTCCTCAGGTCGCCGGTCTTCTCGCGGAACGAAGCGCCGTTCTGCCGGTAACCGTGAACACACAACACCCGCACAGGTCCCATGGACGGACGTAGGAGCCCAATTGGGCTAGCGAGTTAGCTCACTTAGCTGTTAACTTCTCCTTCGTCTTCATTGACCTCAGCTGAGCATGTCAAGCGCGTTACTGCCCTCTACTGGCCAAGTGATGAATACAGCTATCTAGCTGGCTGCCATGCAAGTGCCTGAACTTTTTGTGTTGTGGCACAAATAACAATTCAAACTTTGTTATCAATGTTCTGTTGTTGTTGGGGATTTTTTAAATTACAAATGTAGCTATCTGAAGACAAAATGTTGTCTAAATCATTGGATGCATAACCATAAAATCCAAATAATGGGGCTATTGTAGCCTACCTTCAAATATTGAAGGTTGAAGTGCGCACAAGTAGTGTTCAAGTGACTATGATAACGTAAAAACAAAATGCTTGCAATGTCACACCTTATTATTCATTAAATATGACAATTTGAAATTTTAGTACACATTTTAGCATCTACCATGAAAGTTGAAATGCTTAATTTAGTTTTATGGGCCACATAAAATGATGTGGCGGGCCAGATCAAGCACAGCAATGAAACCAAATTTACGTCCTTACAGCATTTGTGGGACTTCGAACTCTCATTATTTCATAAACATATATATTTTGTATTTATTAGGTTTTTTTTTTAAAGGCACTTTCTGCCAGTTTCACTCTGGAAAAGGCACTTTTTAAATACAGGATTTAAACAATCAAACTACTTCTCAACTTACATATCAGGGCTTGTCTTCATTTCTGCCTGTATTTTGCCATTTTGTGTTTGTTTTGTAAACAGCGGGACGTTTCTGTGAGAAGTCAGCGTTTACACCCCTCCAGCCAATCGCAGAGCGGGGGGTGGGGTGTCGCAAACGCGGCCGGGCGAACGTGTCGGCTGCGTGACGTCACTCCCGCGGCAATTTGAAAGCACGCACAGTGTTGTGGAGGCAAGAATTTGGACTGTATAGGTCTGATTCAATTCAATTCTCTTTTCGCCCTCGGGGTGTCGGTCAGAACACAAGGAATGATGAAGCGAAGATGTGGACTTGCAGCTTTATTCCAGGGCTAGAAACGTCATAAGCAGGCAGTTTACAATAGGTGCACAGTGGTAGGTACAGGCGTACAGGGATACAGGCAGGGGCCACTAGGGTACAGGTGCCAGGCTAACTAGGGATGCTTGGAGTCCTTCTGTGGCTCTGTGTGTGCATGGTATTATCTATGTGGTTGCGAACAAAGTGTGAATGTATCTGTAGAGCTGGAGTGAGAGGATGTGAATGGGTGTGTGTGTGTGTGGTTCTGTAATAGACAGAAATGATACAGTGTATGAGTTTACCGCATTACTTATTAGCACACAGTGGTTGTCTAAATAATAATAGTTAGGCTGCAACATTATTAATTTACCACATAAACAGACACTAGCTTAACTTGCACATGAATGACTATAGACACACTAGGAAGGTGCACAACATACTAAACATGAACTGATTACTTAAAAGTACGATGTACCTAACTAAGTAACATTACTAAACAGTGATTCTGGCCAACGACGGCCGTGGACGTCACGTAATGGCGGCGCCCACCGCGAGCGCAATGCCCCGACTGACGGCAAACATGACGTGCCAAAGTGACAAACGTACAAAAAAGCAACCAATACTTTCGTGCACTTCTCTACCAGTGTCTAACATACAGGTGAGAACACGTTTATGCAGGTAAACAGTGTTTAAGGCACGTTGCTACGGAGCGGGCTTTTAACGAGCTGCTCAACGAGCTGTCAATCAAATCCGCGTTCGAAGCTTAAGGCACACAACGGCCAAAACGGCGCGGAATATAAGCACAAATACAGTAACTAAACCCTGTTCAGTGTACTCACTGGTGGTCAAAGACGCACACGATCATCACAGCTCTGAATCACTTCTGTCATGGCGACATCCGACTAAACACTAACTGCTGCAACTGCAGGTAGCGGACGTGACCCAGGATGCAATGCGCGCGTCAATATGGGTAAATATGACGTCACTCTACTCTTAGCATAGAAATAGACAAGCACAACAATAATAACTATTTACGTCTAGAACCTTTCTAACACACAGATTTTTTATTTTTTACTCACTCATTCACACATGTAAACTTCTGTGAGTGAGTGAGTGAAAAAAAAAATCAAACGTTCCAACGCCCGTGCTGCAGCACTCTATGCGACCGCACGAGGGCGCGGGTCGCTTCCCTCAGCTGAGGACACGGGGGTTGTTGTTTTTTTTTTTTCTTCTTCTTCTTCTTTTCTCCCCATTCCGACTCTGTTGCGTTAAAGTTGCTGGCGGTACCGAACCCGTCCAACATGTTCTGGAAGCCTGTTGGGCACGCTTAAGGGCGGATCGCGCAAGCTACGGTGCCCTGGGGACGGCACCCCTGGCCAGGTTCTTGGCGTCTTGGCGACACCAACTCAGCACCGTGACCAAGCGCTCCTCTCCAAAAGTGAGCAAAGTGTGTGCGGACTACAGGACAAAGTTGGACCCGTCATGCTGACTTTTGGACCTCATGTCCAGGCGCAACTTTTACTCGTCTGTTTTTGCTGGATTTGACGCACTTTTAATATTCGCAACGTCGGTCGTTGTGGGTTTTGACGCTCGGAACAGCCGTCGGATCGGAACCGGAGACAGGTCGTCGACTTTTGTTTTGTTTGTTGGGGGGGCGGGGGGCGATGCGGTAGGCAGAGGGCCGCGTTGCCGTTCGGACCGGCGCTCAACCGGCGGCTCGAAGTGAGCAAGTAGCGAACCGAGGCCTGCTGGTCAGGCTTCTAGCGAGCTCGAGTCGAGCATTTGATCGCTTGGGAGGCTTCGCGGATCGGCTGTGAGCGCCGCCCCTCGGCGGGCGCGATGGAGCGGATGGAAGTGGACCAGTGCGCAGGCGCAGCTGGCGGGGCTGTACGCAGGTCCATCAGCGCCCCCACGATTACGAGTGTCAGGTTAGTGGTACTGCAGACCGTAACCAACGCCATAAATTATAAAATAAAATTGAACCAAGCAATTATGACAACCTAAATCAATTTTTTTCTTCTTCTTAGGACATTTTAAAAAAAAAAGAAAAAAAAAAGAAGCAAATATAGTATTCACTCCCCTGCCCCCCCCATGTTACCATCTAACATTAACGCCAACATTAGCTTCCAGCATCAGTTTCCAATGTTATCTCTAGCAATACTGCTATGGGGGAGCAACATTAGCTTGCTGTTATTGTTGTGTTCTCTCTACCAGAGAGGGGATGGCCGTAAGCAGTCCAGTCTTCTCGCTGCGACACCGACGCGTTTCCGTCAACTGCAGCTGTCCGTCACAGGTCAGTCCCGTGTGGACACGTGTGTTTCCACCACACAGTTGGGTTGGCACAATAACTGGAGATCATTAGCCAGAAGGACTTTTTTTTTTTTTTTTTTTTTCTCACTCATTTTTTTCTGTTTGTTGTTAATCGTAGTTGAAGGTGCCTCCTAGCTTATGTGCATTGTTGATTTAGTGCCTAATATGGGATTTTTTTTTTTTTTGTTTAAAAAAAAAAAAGTGCATTTTTCATCCCTGCAGTCAACTTGATGTGCATGCGTATGTGCAGGAGGATAACATGGAGGCGTCGCTCCAGGGGAACACGCCACACAGACTCAGGTGGCGAGGCGCCTCACTGGCTCCCCCCACTTTCCGGCCACTCACACTCACACTTCCTGTTTGCGTTCCAGAGTTTCCTGTCAGCTTCCGGCTCCGCTCAGCAGCCAGTGGCAACAACACCCGCCGGCCCAGGTGCTTCTTCACACGCACCTGTGCCTTTACGGTTGTGTATTTGTTCATCATGTTTGTATTTTGTGTCCTCCTTAATGCTTTGGCTGGCAGGAAAGCGGTGTGACGCCAAACTTCTCACCAAGTCCCACCAGGAGGTTGGAGTGCAACCACTCACTCACTTCCTTTATTCCTCTTGAGTGTTGTAACTCATGCCCTCTCTTTGTTGTTTTTGAACTTTTCAATGCAGAGCCGTGGTCGAGGCCAACATCAGATGGCCCGCTTTAACGCCGCTCAAGCGAAAAGGTTTCTATCTCTTCAATTTTTTTTTTGACAGACAGTACTACCTTGATTTACGAGTGCCCCAAGTTGTCGCTTGGTTGTTTTTGGGTTAAAAGCCAAATACGAGTTTTGTAAGTCAAGGTTCGACTGCGTTAATGTCAATGTGAGTTGATCTTTCCTCTCTTGATGTCGTCTCTCAGGAGGGGCGGAGTCAGACGGTCCTCCCAAGAAGCTTTTTGTGATTGGCGTGTTAGACCCCTCCCACCACAGTCAATATGCGCTCAGGTGATGACCAATCACAGAACTCACTTTGTGTCCTTTATCTCCAGTACTGCAGGCAACAATGTAAGCGAATGTAAGATGCTATTGCTAGCTGTAATGCTAGAAGTAACGCTGGAAGCATTAGCACTAACGCTAGAGGTAACATTGCAAGTTAACATTGAATGCTAGTGTTATAACCTCAATTTTGGCACGATTTGCTAGTATCAACGTCACGGACATTGGGTAGACGAATTGAGATGATTTTGAAGTTATTTTTATAGCAACTGAAATAGTTTTACTCCTTGCTTCCTTTTGTCTCCGCCCATAGCGCCTCAGCTGCAGACTCCACCCCCAGCAGAGGAGGGGGTCCTCCATTGTCTCCGCCCACTTTCACGCCATTCACCGCCCACCCGCCACATTAACCCCACCGCCCGCCACTCAAGCCCCACCTCTACTTGTATTGCTGGCGTCCCGTGATGATGTCACACGCGGGGCCGGACCAGAAAAGTGGGTGGGCGGAGCCAACCTGGAAGTGCCTTAGGACTCAGTCGCCATCATGAGTGGGATTGGAAATTCTGTGGATTTTTTTTGAAAGTTGGAAACTTCATTCCCATGGAAGATTTCTCAAATGGAATTTTCCAAAACTCATCACAGAAATTTACATTTGAGCAACGTCAACGGATGCTGCGAACTTCAATGGACACTTCCCATCTCTGTATCACCACCTGCACTTTGCTTTTTTTTCTTCCTTCCAATGTACAGAAACTAGTGCAGCACAATTGCACATATAGCCAGAATCATTAACTTTGAGATACAAGCATGAAATTTGGCACATACATTCTTCAACCTCTTCAAAAAGAATGCACGTCATGCTAAATTCCAAGATGACTGCCCAAAAATGTTTGTTTTTTTTCCTTAATAAGAACTACATTAATTTTAAGACCCAATAAATGTATTAAAGTTGAGTATCAAGTTGGGCATTGCGGATATTTTGGTACCAAATATGTCTGTTACCGCTCTTGAGATACAGCATACAGATATTTGTAAAGACCCGGAACAGCAAGAAATTTTTAAAATTGTTAAAATGAATATGGTTATAGATATGTACGACAAATTCTAAAATCAAGAAGGAGTCCAAGATGGCTGCCATTTCAGCTTGAAGCGCTGCACACATCGAGACCAGATGAGTCATTGTGAACTCCTGCAGATACATACTGTATATTTGGTACCAAATTAGCCACAATATCCAACTTTATATTCAACTTTGAATTTTGTGTGGCTTGTGTTATTTTTGAAAAAAAAGTGGGGTTTGAACAGTATATCACAATGTGATCGATTCTGATATTATCTGCTGCACTAAACAGTTCTGAAACGTTTGCGGTCGAGGAATCTTTTCATGAGAATTTGTTTCAATAATTCAACAAAACCTTGTATACACCAAAATGTTCCCACCAAAAAGTCAGAATGTTATAGCAAATTGATAATGTTTTAGAGAAAAAAAAAGAAGTTAATGAGAGAATAGTTATATTTTTTTCCCCAGAAAAATTATTTACATGAACAAAGATGTACAGTATTTTGCTGGGATTAAAATAAGTCATTTATTGATGAAGTATTTTTTTTATCTAGTTAGCCAAAAGTTTACAATGTAACACACAAATTTTAAATGTATGAGTTTATTCTTATTGGGTTTTTTTTCAATTCTAGAAAGGACAACTTTATTCTTCAAAGGCAAACATTATTTTCCTGTAATATTTCTACTTCAGTTATGTCAGATTTAGGTTACGAATGATGCAACAATCATGTCAGAGCTTTTTTGTTTTCCAATGCCACACCATTGTTTTACTGAAATTGAGTTTGTGGAGGAAAAGTCAATGATCAAAGTTCGTTGACCTCATCGATGCGTTTTCACGTCCGTTTGCAGCCTTTTTTTTTCTTTTTTTTTTTTTCCCCTCTGCCTTCGAGCGTGTTCAAGCCAAAGACGACGAAAGCGACTTCCCCTTCCCGCATTTCCCTCGTCGGGCCTCCGGGTGACATTCAAGCAACGTTTGGCGTTTGCATAGACGTTGCGAATGACAAGTTTGTGTAAATAAAAAGTGACTTGATGATGCGAATGCACAAGAAGGAGAAAAAAAAAACAAAATTGTCAATGTGAGAACTGAAATATTTTTATGTAAGTTTATGAAAATAAAACAAGGTCTGATTCCAACTTTGAGTTGGCATAAAGCACTTTTATCGGAACGTAACATTCTGCATTGCAGAAATGATTGTTGTGCTGATGTCAAAACTCTATTCTGAAAATGGAAAGTTACTACAAACAATTCCTAAAGCAAATATTTGAAGCGAGCGAGCTACTTGCAAGTCAAGGTCTGCGAAAAAGCTGCAGATGGCGCCGGTCAGCGGGAGAGCAGCGGAAGGTCTCCCGGGTTGATAATGAGGCTGGAGTCCAGGTTGAGATTTTCTGTGGACAGGCAAAAATAACGTTGAGCCACAGTCGAGTCCGTTTGGTTTCAAGAAAAAAAACAAGCTAAGTTCAGCAACGCATTTTTTGCTACAAATTTTGTGTTCCCCGTAGCACTTCAATCAGTTCAGAAAGGCAACACTTTACAATACAGTAGGATTATCATTAATTATTATTATACTCCAGTCATTTTTAAAGTTCTAATTTAATCATATATCCATAAATATACCATTACTTTATCCTTACTTTTGACAAATAAAACCTGATTTTTGGTGAAGACGGCGCAAAGTCCGAAGCTGACCTTGGTCGAAGTTGAGCTTCTTGCCGAGTCCGTCCATGTCCACCAGGTCGCTGTTGACGTCCGAGTCGTTGAGCGCGCTCAGCGTCACGTCTGCCGGCAAGCAAGCCAGACTCAGTGAGGGACTTTTTCAACCTCCGCCGAGTACCGCGACCGCCAAAAGGCGCAATTTTCACGCAAATGAAACCATTTGGACACACGTTACGGATTTTGTTGACAGTTCCACAAATTGGAAATTTGTTGCTGTGATTTCAATGTTTTGTCCTGACGTGAAAGTAGCATTTTTGGGGGCGTACCTGCTGTCTTCTGCTTCTTGATAGGAGGGGCCAGGGAGGAAGCACTCTGCATTCCCGTCGCCACGACGACCTGCGGGGAGGATGCAGGCGCGACGGCGGCGGGCAAAGCAGGAGGGGCGGCGGGGGTGGGGGGCTTCTTGGCGGTCTTCTTGGGAGAGTCGACGGCGAGTGGTACCCGGCTGTCCTCGTACAACTTCCTCTTGACCGTGCTTTTGATCTGAGCGCTGTCACGGGACAAAAAAAAAGTCAGCGGCATTTTGCTCAAACATTGAATCACAATCAATTTATGATAAGAGAGGTGCATAGAGATAAGCAATTAGCAGCCTTGAGAAAACGGGAATTGAAAAAAACAGCAAACATTTCTTTTACATACACAGTGCGATCTTTAATCACGCTGCTGATGTTGTTGAGGTCATCGCCGAATCGCCGCACGGCCAAGCGTAGCATCTCGATCTCCGTCTCCGTCCATTTGGCCCTGAACACAGCCAGCGGTTAGCCACCTTAGCTTAGCCATTAGCAATGTTTGCGGATGGGCTCACCCAGCGGGGCTGCTGTCGGATACCGGGTGCAGCTGCATAGTCAGCTCGCCCAGTTTGCTGAAGGCGGCACCCGCCGCAGAGAAGATCTCGCCCACCTGCACAAATCACATGTGAACAATCACACAAATGCAACATTTTGAAAATATTGTGAGGTGAAAAGCAAAATTTTGTTAACAAATATGATGCAATGTATGTAGGGCTATGAGATCTGAAGTAATAGAGGCCAGAGTTCAAAGTAAAGATGGTGAAGGTGCTCTTAGCTGTTATGCCGCACACACACACAAATATTTTAAAATAGAAATGCTTTTAAATCTAGGTTAAAAACGTTATACTTTTTCACATAACTTAAAGGCATTCTAAACATTTTTATACAATTTTCTCCTTTTAATTAATGTAATAAACTATTCTTTCTTGTGTAGTATTATTAATGTATTTCAAAGTTGTCAATGGATGTTTTAATAGTAATTTTTGATAAGCGATTCCGTCAATGGATGCTCATTTACCTTAGCAGAAGCAGACGTCATCTCGACAAAAGTAAGCAACTTCTTTTCGCAGACTTTTCTTCAATGCAAACGAAAACACGAGCTAACGCAGGTCACCACTAGCTAACTAGCTTACGTTAGCCGGGGTGGCGTTGGCTGGCTGTCTGCCGCTTATTAGCGGGTTTCCATGGAGTTTAGAAGCGCGTTACATTCCCGAAACAACAACGACACGCCGACCAAAGGTTGAATTCAACTTAGCGGTGTCAAAAGTACCCAAGTATTCTAGCACCAAGTTTGCAGATCCGATACGAACACAAAGCGAAGCGGCATTCAGGGGTGAAAAGCATACGCACTAAATGCTATTGGCTGGTTTTCACCGGAAAAGGCGGGCTGTCCTGAGCCGCCGTTTCTCATTGGTCGTTTTGTTCCCAATGCCCGTGAATAATGGCAAGCGATTTTCCAACAATCAACACCGTGGAGCGGTCAATCAATCACATGATCATGTCATGTCAGGATTCGGAAAAACAAATTACGGTAAACTGTTTAGGAGCTGACATTATGTCATGAACATTGAATATGTATGTAATAATTGTGTTGTGTTTACAGTGCGCTGGAGCCATGTCCACCTTTATTTATAAAAAGCACCAAGTTTGCAGAATTTGGTTCCAAAACATTTGTAATTTTTATTTCCACACAAAACACGACTTTTATTCTGACATCCATACTTTGTGTCACACGTTTCTATTTGCGGAAAGGAACGTTGACAGGTCACAACAGAGGAATGACATGAACACAAAACGTTTCAACGTGAAATAAATTATGGGGCTTCCTCCGACTGATGGGCAGCTGCAGCAGGGGCAGCCATCTTATGTCACCATGTACTCCTGCCGCTTGTTGAGTCGAACCTGGCATAGCGACACGGCGCCCACCGCCACGTAGACGCCGGCCGCGATGAAGCAGTTGATGCCCACTTGGCTGTACAGACTGTAGATGTTCTGAGGAGGGTGTTGACTGCGGGAAGAGAGTTGCAAGAGGTCACTTCCTGTTGGAAGGGGAAAAGCCTTCCTACACATTGACCCTTTCTAAATTCCATAGTCATAGTCATATTTCTTTCTAAAATGCAAATACATGTGTCTCGCAGAATAGCAAGAGCAGCAAGCTGAAAGAAGAAGAATGACATCACTGACTCATTGCGGATATCTTCCTCAGTAAACGGGACGTCCTCAATGAGCACGGCCGACTTGGCGCTGAAGAAGATTCCCAGCATCGCCTGCCACAACAAAGGGCCATAAATGAACACATTGCAATTTCAAAAATGTATCTATACTAGTTCTATAGCATTTCTTTAGCCATGTAAACAATTTTAACACATATTGCTTTGTAATTATTAAGATGCTCAATTCATATTAATTTAAAATCTGCATCTGCAAAATGTTCCAGTCATGTCATAATTAAAACGCTGTATTTGCTTTATAATTGTGCAATTAAACCAAATTAGTTAAGAAATTTGACCTCCAATCTAATTAACATAAAGTGCCATCTACGTCGTAGATAAATGAAAATACTATTCTACAATGTTTTCATCTACCTACCTCATAATAGTAAAACAAAAAGCTCAACGCACGATTCACCGATAGATTTGACACATCCTGTTTTGAAAAGTCACGTGAAAGAATCACGTGATCACGGAACAGCATATTCGGCCACGGTAGCCTTTTTTTTTTTTTTTTTTTTTTATAATTTTCATGTCACCTTCACGCGTCGATTTCACGAGGAACACAACAAATTTTGCAATTACTTCATCTGATTTGTTGTTTAGGTTCCGTCTACACCCTGGTCACCGGAGTCTGGTGTCAAACGTCGGTACAGCGTTTCTGTCGCCACTGTGCGCTCTCGAAACACCTGCGACCATTGTCCCAGTCACTTTTATCACCACAAATAAAAATCGTAAGAAGAGTTTTCTTACCAACATGATGACGCCCCAGATGCTGATAACGATGCCGCACGCGGCCATCTTAGGACCGCAGAAGAGCAACGACGGCATCCTTCGCTCTCAAAGTCACAAACTACAACGACGGGTGTTGCGTTTTTGTAGCCCCTCGACAAAAAACCAAAATGGCTAAGAAAGGAAGGACAACGGCCGGGTGTCGTGGGCTTCGTTCGTGTTTTCCTTGTGGTGTCAGCTGACCTCCGCGAGCAAGGGCTTAACGGTTTCTTCTGTTTGTGGCGCATTACCGCCACCTATTGGTAGGAGGTCTGAATCAAGAAATGGCCTCGCCACCTTGCAAAATTTTGACAACCTATTAATCTCTTATACAGACGTTAAACTTGAAATTGTCCAAATCCTCGGAATTTCGTGTCACTCTAAAGTAAAATACATTTTTGTAAATGACACAATTGTACTTCCAATATTTGCTATGGGATATTGCTTTGTTTTTTGTCAGACATTTTGGAAAGGATTCTGCTGAAAAAACGAGACTCCAGAGGTGGATGAATAACTTGAAAGTCACACAATTATTTTTGTATCAGCAAGATGCCACTTCTTTGATCTGAGACTTTATTAAAAATGTTTACACACAAATGAAGCCATGTCACAGGATAACAAAAATAACACTTCAGTAGCTCATTTCTGTACAAAAGGGATTTTCAACACAGAAAATAGGTCATTTGAATTTGGGTGAAGCTGCTTTCAAAACACTCACGACATTTTCAAAACTTTTTTTGTTTTCATTTTATTTTTTTATATGTTTTCTTACACTCCAAAGATACAACAACAAATCTACAAAAATAGGCCATGGAACATTTGTCCACATGGACTTTTTGTTCCATAAAACATGGTAAAGATAGCTGGATAGATATATGGCCTTTGCCTGTATGTGGACACACACCTTTCTCTGTGTGGCATCCTGCACAGCTAATAGCAACACACCCACGCCCAAAGTGTCCTGAATGTTGCGCCGTACTCTATTTGGGGTTTGTGCGCGATGTTCACTGTCCGACGACGAGCTGGCGCAGGTACAAGGAGGTGAGACCTCGTAGCTCCTCCAGGGCGTAGTCCTCGGGCATGGGTAGCTGCGAGATAAGCGGCGCCAGGCCCACGCCAGGCCCGCGCTGCAGACTCAACACCATGCGCAGGATGTTGGCCACGCGCTTGGCCATTTCTGAGGACGACGCACCCTCGTTAGGCAACAAAGTCGGCTTTTTCACTTGCCAACATTATTGGAAATTCAGACTACTTGTCATGTGAAATGATGTCGTTGTTCCCAGCCATTTTCATTGGAGTTGATATTTTGACATAACTCAAGAATAAATTTGGATTACTGAGAAAACAAGCTTCCAAAATAATTTACACAAGGAAAAAGAGTTGAAGACAATCTACGGCATGCTTTTGTTTTTCAATATCATTTCTCATGTGCAACTGTACCTGACTGGGCCAAGCGGTCTCTGGCGCCCCCGCAGGGTAGGAGATGGATCCTGCCGCACAAAGACGTCACTTGATTGTGAAGACGCTCCAGCTCGTAGCCGTCGCCGCTCTCCATCTGCAACCCAACAAATGTGAGCTGGCTTACCGTGGCGACACGTGGCGTGTCGAGTCGTGTGGCGACTGACCTGCTGGACATCACACAGGGTGTTAGTAACCTGGATGTAGTCCAGGTAAACTTTGCCGGCGGTATCCCAATCCTGGATGGTGGCACTGTGCTCGGGAACCGCCAGCCCCTGCAAAAACTCCAGCAGGTAGTTGTGGTTGTCGTTGATGATGCAATCTAGGAAATAGGAATTTTTTTTTTTTTTTTTTCCTGGGACATTTTACATGTAAAAAACAAATGTCTTTCTTTTTTATGATCAAGTCGGAGTGGGGGCATACCCGACGCCAGGTGCGTGATGAGCAGCCGGTGACACTGGTTCCAGTGGCCGGCGCGGTACAGGTGCAGCGCCTCCCGATGCTTGTCGCTGCGGTGGCGGGCGCGAACGCTCTTGGCTTCGTGGATCCAGCGCTTGGGGACGTGCAGCCGCTCGGTCAGGAATTGCTCCCTGCTCGCGGACTCGTCCGTCTCCTGCAGGGGGCAGTGCAGGTTGAGCACAGCCCTCACTGCACGCTCGCGCTGCCTAAAGAAGACGGAGGCCCAACAATTAAATTGACAAATCAATTATCTAATTAATTACTTTTTTTAAATAATCCTGATCTCTATCACAAAAACAAGCATTTGAGCGGGGGTGTGTAGAGTTTTTCTATCCATGTGTCAGTGATAATTTCGCCGACAAAAAAATTGTCATAATTTTCGGCATGAAATTTTTTTTCCCCCAGACGAAAATTAACCCATTCACTCCAAGTCCAGCAAAAAATGAATCTTTGACGTCTAAAGCCGTCTATGGCAGTGAATGTGTTAAAGTTTGGTGTCTGCATGTTTTGAATGTTCTTGGAGACTACACAAGAGTTAAACTTTTATTTAACTATGTGCAGTAAAGGCTGCAATTCAATGTTGCTTTAATACCAAGTTGATGCATAAAGAAAAAGCTTTTTGTATTTCGTGTTTTATTGCGTATGCAGGAAGAAATCCATATTTGACGTCTAAAGACGTCTATGGCAGTGAATGTGTTAAAAACTAAAACAGAAGCCATTCATTGAGTTGATAACGATAACTAAAATTGACTGACAATTTCTTCAATGACTAAAACGAAATTGAAAACAACACAGTTACGAAAATTCACACACTCCAATCAGAAGGAATGAAACGCGGGTTGGACAAAAAAAAAAAAAAAAAACACTCCTAAAACAGTTCAGTGTTCACTGCACTTGATTTAATGTTCAAACATGTTTACATTCATTGTGCAGCTATAAGATTAATCTCAAACAATTATGCACTTTTTCATATTTAGGTGAAAACTAAGTTATATTATTGTCAGTTCCACTCAACTCACCGTAGTATTAAATGTGTCTTGCGTGCTAAACTACAGTTACAAATAGGTGTTATAATTTTATGTATAAAAGTTGAAATGTATGTCGAAGGAAAATTTCGACTAAACTGTCAATTTAGTCAACTAAAATTGCTCTTTTTTTTCCTCGACTAAGATTTCTCTATTTTTGTTGACAAAAATGGATTAAACCTAAAATACAATCAGATGACTAAATCTTGAATTAATTTTGATAAAAAGACTAACACTAAATTAACTCATTCAAACCCAAAAACATGTAAATACGTTTAATACTTTGTTCTTCACTACCAAAAACGTATTTATACGTTTTTTTTCATTAATGTTTTTTAATGCTAGAGCACACAGAAGGCTTTGATGCAGCTTCTAACCTGAAGAGGTCACTTAAAGCAATGGTAGTTATTACAAAAAAGGCCAGCAGGTGGCAGCAGAGTACAGATCATCCAGGGCCATGTTGCAACAAGCTGTTTTTGCCAGTGTTTTCAACAACGTTTGTGAATAATGATGAAACTGAAGCTATATTCTTAGGCTAATTGCTGCAAAACGGAAACAGATACAAATATACATTTTTTTATGATGAAAGAAGATACTCTAGTCTTTCTTTTGGTAGGTTCCATTCTTTTATATCAATAGAACACAATATTTTGTGGGGCTTGCAAAATCAGTCAAAATCCAGTTGCTTCAGTGATAAAAGGTGAGAGTGAACGAGTTAAAATTTCTTGTCCAAATGAACTCTGCTGTGCGTACGTACATGTGGTCGGGGATGTGCAGCAGGATGAAGACGGCCAGGTGCCACAGGCCGGCGCTCTCCAGCTGCGCGGCGTAGCTGGCGTGCAGCAGGCCCTGCCGCGCGGCGCTCAGGTGGCTGTAGTGCAGCGCCTGCAGGACGCCCCAAAGGTGCCAGCTCAGCCGGAAGTCCAGACGCTTGGGTGTGGCGCTCAGAGGCTCCAACAGCTGCTGCAGGTCGTAGTGTCTAGTAGCAAGGGCGGAGCCAAACAAATGCTTTTAAGCCAGGCCTTGTCAAAAACTCTCAGGCTCCAGATACATTTTTAAAGGATCCCCTTATGTCTTTTAAAGGATCAGCCTTACGTTCATTAGACAAAGCTGACTACTGTGTGTACTCTGAAAAAGTTGTCGATTGCTGGGGCAGGGTCACAATGTTGGGATAAATTAAAGGCGGGGTTTTCCATTTTCACTCAGGAAAATGCACTATATAAATACAGGATGTACCCCCATGAACTGTTAATGTGTGGTGGTGATTTTTTTTCATAAACCTCCTCCCCCACAGCCTGTATTTTGCCATTTTGTGTTTGTTTTGTCAAAAGCGTTTCTGAGGACAGACAGTTGTTTAACCCTCCAGCCAATCGCAGATTGGACGTTCTATTTTAAATATTGCTATGATCCCAAACACGTTCTTTTTTTTTTATGCTTGAGCATAGAAAAGGCTTTGATACAGCCTCTGACTTGAAGTGGTCACTTAAAATAATGGTAGTTATTACAAAAAAAAAAAAAAAGGGCCAGCAGTTGGCAGCAAAGTATAAGAGATCAAACAGGGCCATGTTGCAACAAGCTCTTTTCCCCAGTGCTTTAAATAGGTTTGTGAATAATGATGAAACTTAGCTGATTGCTGCGAAACGGAAACAGAAACAAACCTACTTTTTTTCTTGATGAAAGAAGAGACTAATCTTATTCTTTTGGTAGGTTCCATGTTTTTATAGCAATAGAGCACAGCACAATATTATGTGGGCCTTGCAAATTCAGTGAAAATGGCTGGGAGTGAATGAGTTAATACATTTTTTTTGAGGTGGTACTTATAGTGAAAAGTTGTCAGAAGTATGAATAAAAGCAATTCTACACGTTTTGGGGTGGGGCCTCAATGATTTTTCGCGATTCATGTGGGGTTTTTGACTGCAAAGAGTTTTGACTTGAGGGTACCTGTCGCTGTAAAGTTTGAGCAGGTGGAAGCAGACATCATACAGAGGCTGCTTGGACTCCTCTTCCTCGTCTTTGTCGTAGTGGTCCATATCCGACTGCTCCCACTCCAGGTATGGCGGCAGGGGGGCGCAGGCATATTTGCCCACCTCACACGATCCCTAAAGGACACACTTCGTTACAAGGTGGTCGGGCTAGAGCAATCCACTTCATCCCTGATAACTACACCGTGTTTGCGATTCAATATAACAGCACACATGAGCTGTTTCTGAAAAGTACACAAGCGTTCAATTTTTCATTCTAGCCAGTTACTAGTTGCTGCGAGTGTTAAATTGGGATAGTACGGTTGGATGTCCTCGCTCACCTGGAAGGCATCCTGGTACTTGGCAAGGGCGTCGGCCACGGAGGCGGTGGGCGGCAGCATGAACCAGAGGTGGACGGCCACGCAGCGTTTCCAGTCCAGCTGCGAGCACGCGTTCACCACCGAGTCGGACGTCTGCCACACCTGCAAACATTTTTTTTTTTTGAGGTGCAATTGGGAACAGCGCGATGGAGCGATCCGACGGAGCGGGCGACGTACGAGCTTTCCGGCGAGCAGCGTGAAGATTTGCAGGCGTTCATTCGTCATGTAGGCGTCGGTCCGCATGCGGTTCCAGTCGGCGAGCTGCAGGGCCAGCAGCTCGCGGTCGTATTGCGAGCCGGCAGCTTGCGACAGGAGCAGGGCCAGGCGGTGGTCTCCTGGCACAGGGACGCACGTTAGCTTAACGGCATCACTCGGGCAGAGCAAATTTGTGCCACGTCTCATACAGATTTAAAAAGGTCTGGAAAATTGTTTATTTTAATAATACAAGAGATAGACCAATATGTTTTTTCGAATGTTGATTATTAGCAGTCAAGGAGACCGATAACCAATATTTGTAGCCGATGTTCATTTTCAGTAAAAAGGGGGGAAAATATTGGTGTCAAAATTTTCGAAAATACAAATGCCAATCTTGACTGTTGTAATCTCTTAAAGCATGTTTATTGAACAATCAGACTTTTCAAAATGTAGTTATTTATTTTAAACTTAGACAACTGACATTCTTTTAAATTTCTAAAAAAATGTTCAGAGAATTCCCAAGGTTGTCAGTATGTCCTAAAAAGACAAATGGAAACTTATAAATACCATAGCTCTCAATATTTTTCTCTTTTCTGCATTAAATATTTTTTTCCAAAATTTACAAATGCCTAATCTTAAACTTTAAAATTTTTTTGTTTTAATGTTGAACCAAAACAAATGGTTCAGAAGGTTCCTAGGGTCACTAGCATCTCTTAAAAAGTTAACTTAAAAGTTAAATAAAAAGCTCCCCCAAGAGTAAAACGGTTTTAGATTTACCTTCCGCCCAAGTCACTGCGGAACGGACGCGGTGCGTTTTCTGTACGGACGCCGCAAGAATAGAACACACTCAAGTCTGTGTGTCAATTCACACCAGCTGCAGTGCGGAACAGATGCGGCCATGCGGAAGGTTTCAGCAAGGGTTCTATTTTTTCCCGGACGCCGTATGCGGATTTTCATGAAGCTGAAGAAATCAAACGAGCGGGACAGAAAGTCGGGCATCTCGCTTCACGGTAAATCCAGTATATTTCAAAATAAAACCGTTAGCCAACTTGTTTTTTGGGGAGGGAAGCTGGAAAACTATATAGCATGACATGAGTGGGACATTTAAGACAAAAAATAATAATAATTAGCTCAAAATAAATTAAATCATTAACTGCCATTGACAGAAAAAGACGTCAAATGTTTTTTTTTTTATGCTGGGCTGGCAGTGAATGTGATAAACATGACAAAATAACACTATTTAAACACAAAGCGTACTTACCCATGGTAGAAGTCCCAGAATTAATATCTAAAAAGCATAATCGATGTACCAACAGGCAGAGCATGGCTAATTACAAAATAGGACTCTCTATACACGGTTGTTATTGTGTGAACTCAACTTGTGATCTTGTGGTCTGGCAGGTGCAGATCTTTGGACACAAACAGCTCACGCAACGCACACAGTGTGAATTGCAGTCTGTGCGGCCGCCGTACGGAATACGCACCACGTGCGTTCCGCAGTCAGTGTGAATTGGGCATTACACCGGCCGTTAGATTTGACAAAAAGGCCGGTATCGATCATCAAAATGACTAATATCAGTCTCTCACTAAATAATACGGTTTGCTTTTAAAATAATTCTCTTGAAACACAATTCAAAAGCAATGCCTGATGGTCGCTGGTTCATTTTGTTATGCACGTTTTTGTCAATCAAAAATTATTCATTTGCACTCACCCTCCTTCTGTGCAAGACGACACGCCTCACTGATGCGGTTTCCCGTCAGGTAGCTGAACACGGCCTCTGTGCGGCACACTTTCCCCGCCAGCGCCACTTCCTCCTCCACCCGATGGGCGGTGCGGCGAGACAGCCAGGCGGAGAAGCTGCGCCTCCTCTCCAGCTGCTGCTCGTAGTCGCCCAGGGCCTCAGTGTTCGGCTGCTGGCCCCAGAGGGCCTCGCACAACGTCCACACCTCGCACCAGTAGTCCCGCCCAGCTAAAAGACATAATATAAAAGTTACCAAATTTTAACATCGGTTTCAGCCTGACACCACTGAGGTGTGTCCTTGATAGCATTGCATGTCTTAACTGATCTCAATTCAAAAAGTAAACTTCAGACTGAACTTCGTGTTAATGACGTCAGTGCTGGCTTTTGTTTGGCTTCCTTGCTTTCCTCATGCGTACACGTGACCAGGCAGCTTGTTTTCAACTACCCCTGACCTGCTTGTCCCCAAAAGGCTAATTTAGGTGCATCAATTATTCACAATGTTTTCACCAAGTATTGACTTCAGTCTTGCGGGTGTTGCGTGTGCATGTCTGCAGGGACTAGTGATTGACCGATATGGATGGATGGATGGATATATATATATATATATATATATTTATTTATTTATTGTATTTTTTTCCAGGGCCGATACAGATTATTAGTAGGCAAGGAGGCCGATAACCGATATTCTTTTGCAATAAAATAAAAATATATAAGCATCAAAAAAAGAAACAAAAAAAAAAAGCAAACAGTTAAAACAATTTTTTCAAATTTCCAACATGTTCTTTTAATAACTTAAATAACTATAAGCAAAATAAGCAAATAACTTAAAATTTTAACAAAAAAGTAAATACTTTTCTTTAGTAAATAGCGTTTCAAAATTTTAACATAACTGAAATGTTTTTAGTTTTTTAAAGTGAAAGTTTAAATAAATATATGCATAAAAATTTCCATGAAATGTACTCAGTTTTAAATTGCTCTAAATCTCTGTGCTTTCGAACATAGCAAATTTGGGGTTCTTGTCAGAGTTCGTCAAATGTTTCAAAAGATGATCGCAAACAGTGAAAATTTGTCAGAACATGTTTAAAATTCCTTTGTGACGAGTAAAAATCATCTGTGAACATCTTTGCAACATTTTACGAACCCTGAAGAAAACACAAAATGCACTAAGTTTGCAAATATTCGCCGCTCAGAGTGACAACTTTATCTGCCTTCAGATTTGTAAAAATGGCCGATCCCGATATTTGTCAAAATGTTAAATATAGACCCGGCCTTTAATCTTTTCATCCATCTTTGTGCGTGGCTGCATGCTGTGATGAAACGACAGCAACGTTTGGGGCCGATTCCGATCACATGACGTTAGGGAGCTCGCGTGGGCCGACTTACGGTCATCGTGCTCCTGCTTGTCGCTCAGCTCGGAGATCCAACCGGCGTAGTCGTGCAGCGCTGCCACGCCGGACAGCGGGCGGATGAGAGGGCAAGCGGAGGTGTCCGTGCTGATGGTGCTGTGCTTCAGGCAGATCTCCATGGGGAGCTGCACCTCTCGAATCTGCTCCTCACTCATTTCCTCTCCCGGAGACCACAGACCCACCACTTGCTCCAAAACCACCTTGTAGGGACTCGCCGTCAGCCTACCAACATGCCAGAAATCATTTTTATTCGACTAACCAACATTTTCTGTTCAATTTTAGTTTGGGTCACGTCGATGGTTTTGAGTTTACTCAACATCTTGATGAGCATGCACGTCTTACGGTTTGCTCCTGGCAGGTTGTGGCAGGAAACTGAAGTCCGTGTTGGTTACTTGATGGCCAAGTTGCTTTCTCGATGGCGCGCCAAGTTGATTGCCACAGTGTGCCAGCATCCAGCCCGGACCCCAGCCCACCCGGAACGAGCGGCCAATGTACAGACCGGCGTCCATCAACAAGTTGCCCTGCAAGCAAGCAAGCAAAATGTATTTACAACAAGGAGATAATAGAAAATAAAACAAATAATTCAGGCAACACTTCCACGTGACTGTTGCGCGTCAAGTACTTGCCTTTCCTTGCATGATGGACTCTTCCATGGGTACGGGGCCTCCTAAGCGCCGGACCCCAACGGTCCTCACAGGAGGCTCCACTGGCTTGGGGGGCAGCAAGAAGGAGGGTGGGGCGGGTGCCGCCCAGTGAGACAAGCGGGGCACTTCGGGGCGGGACTTAGGAGATTCGGGGAGCTCAGAGAGCAGGCCAGAAGAAAAGCGAGTCTGGAAGAGACCGCCCACTGGCCATGGGGGAAAACGAAACATATTTCAAATATTTGGATGGCCGGTCTGTTCTGTGAGTACAAAACTTCTGGCCACTGTGCTGTTATACATTGAAGTTCAAAGTTCATACCCGAGGGTCGTCCCTGCAGGTTGAGGCGTGGCGAGGAGAAGTCCGAGGACATCTTCACGTGATCCTGGAAGAAGTCGCTCTCGTCTTCGTCTTCAGCAAACAGAGACGCCTTCATGATCTAAGAGCAAACAAACGGCACTTTTGGTTCACGTTTAATTGGCAACTTTTATAGCAAGTGAGAAAAACAGCTTGAAGCGAGAATGCTTGCCCGCTTATTCGGAGAACTGCGCAAGTGAGTGAAAATTTATTTCCTCAAAGTGATGAGGTCATATCATTTGACGTTTCAAATGCAAACAGAAAATCCATAATTTCATAAATCGCATTAAACATTAATAATGACAAATATCTGAAGGGCGAGCCTTCTATCAATCTGTAAAAACTGAAATATATTAAGAATGTTGGGGTTGAAAAAAATCACTTCATCATTTGAATTAAAAATAAATGTCCACCTATTTACTTTTGCTACAATAAACAAATAAAATAAGTAGGCTTCCATTCTGCATTCTAGTAGTTTGGATATCAACTGCTACATATTCAATGAGATTTTATACTCCCCAAATGATTAGACTTTTGTAGTCCTAGATACTGCATGTACATTACATCATTGATGAGAGGAAAAAAAAAAAAAAAATGTATGCAAATATTTAAGTCTTCACACTTGTGCTTTTTCAGTAATTTAATAAACATTTGAATCTATTTAGCAGTCAGTTATTTCACCACTTTTTACTGATGATTGACATTTTTGACGCGTTATCGTTTCAGTACATTATGCTCTATTTATAGTATCAAAGTCAAAATTTTGGTATTGTAACAACACAAACATCTTCTACTAACGTATGTTCTCTTTTTTTTTTTTTATTAGCTAGGTTTACATGAGGAGGAAAAAAGGCTTAGGAGTCAAAGAATATGAATGTTGAATGAGTCACCAAGGCATACCTGCAGGGTGTGGGGATTGATGTTCAGCAATGACATCATGTGGCCAGATGGAGAGACGCCATTTTGCTCGGCACCCGCGGCATCTCCGGCATCCCCTGGGCTGTCCCCTGGCTCACTCTCATCCTCTTCTCCTGGCGCGCTCTCCGCCGGTAAGCTCTGCACGATGTTGGCCATGTCGCTGTCTAACTCGGCCACGCCATTCGCCAGGTCAACGACCGCCGTGATCTGACGAGACCAGAGGAACGTGATGAGCGGACCGTTTTTGTAGCATTGTGGGAATGTCGACTGATCACAGCAACATTGCTACCTGAGCCTTTGGCGCCATTTGTTGCTGAGCGGGAGGAGGAGGCTGCGGGAGTTTGGAGGGAGGAAGTGACGTCATCATCTTCAGCTTCTTCGGGTCGGTCATGAGCGGAACGTCGTCGTCTTCGTCCGACTCCCGCAGGCCATACTTGGAGAAATGAGTGACCTGCAAGAGAGGAATAAAAAAATAAATAAAATGTCATGTTTAGACTAGTGAGGTCAACATAACATTATTGTCAAGAAAATTTTAATGGGATACTTAACTCATTGAGCCATTTTCAGCAGTAAAAAGATAATATTTTGTCTATAATTAATGTGGTAAATTCATTATTTTTCATGTAGTACCTTAAAAAGTAATTTTTCTACTTGTTGTCGACTGATGATGACGTCACCTGTGCTGAGGAAGTAGGTAATGGTTTGGTCAGTAGTCTGAGCCTGGATTGGTCATTACCTACTTCTTCAGCGCAGGTGATGTCATCATCAGTTGACAGCAAGTAGAAACATTACTTTTTAAAGGTAATAATTGTACAGTAAAATAATGCCGTTAACATATTCATTCTGGACAAAATATTAACTTTTCACAGCTGAAAATTGTTCAATGAGTCAAGTATCCCCTGAAGGTTGACTCCCCCTTTAACAACGCAAACAATCTATCACACACACCCACTCGCACCTCAAAGACCCAGGAGCCGGTCTCAGGTCTGTACTCAAGGAAGCGTGCTCCCTGTTTGCGTGCTGCCTTTTCCAGCCGACCTTCATAGTTCATGTCGGCGAGGCGCTCGGGGCTTCGGATTTCCGTGCAGCTCGTCTTGTCGTTGGGCCAAACGCCTTCCAGCGTCACCTCAGCTCGCCTGCGCGCATCACACACATGAAACAAGTGCTAAAAGTTAATACAGCCGTCCGCGCACACGGAACTCACCTGTTGAGCCCTTCGCCTTCGGCCGGCTTGTTCATGTCGCCCGGGTACACGATGACTTCTTTGCGTCGGAAGTGAACGATCTGGTCGAGGTCCAGTCCCATCACGTTCGTCGAGCCGGGAAAGAAGATGGAGCCGTAACCTGCCAGGGCCAAATCACCTCACAGCTTTGAGTGTCTTGTCCAACCAGAGTTTGAGCAGCCACACTCGTCACGCTGCATTTACCTTTCCTGCCGACAGTGAAGCCTTCCACCTCGCACTTGCCGCCGATGTCGTCCACCATATTGGCCAGCTCGTCCATGGAGGGGATGGTGTAATAACCGATGCGCTTCAGCACAATTCCTGAAAATAGCAAAGGGTGACATCAAACACGAAGCGAAGGGTCGGTGGAGGGTGGGCGAGGTGGCGTCGCACCTGTGGGGTGAGGAGTCTCACTGGACTCGTTCAGGACGTCGTCAGCGTCACCCGGGGACGCCAATGCATCCTCACTGCTCGACTGGCGGTTGAGGAGGAAAATTGAAGCAAATGTTTCAGAGTTTGTTTTTATTAGTTTATTCATAAATATTTCATTTGTTTATTTTTTATTAGTGTTTTTGTAAATGTTTAATTTGTTTAGCTTTTATTAGTTTTAGTATTGGTTAAGTTTTTTTTTTTAAATTTTTTTTTTAATTTGTGTCACAAAAAACCCCCCAGTAAGCATTGTGTATTAAAAATTCAAAAATATTTTATAAAAAGCATGTAAATGGACTTTCACTTGTATAGTGCGTTTTAATAAGTTTTTAGATAGTTTGTTTTTATGTTTTTTCGAAAATGCATGTTTAGTTATTAGTTTTAGGTTAAGTTTTTTTAAATGATTTATTTTAAAAAAAAAATGTTTTGTTTTGTTCTTTATTAGTTTTAGTGTTAGGTTAAGTCTTAACGATTTTTTTTTCTTGTGTGCCACAAAAAAAAACAAAAAAAAAACAAAAACAAAAACAGTATTTGTGTAATAAAAATTAAAAAATATTTTATAAACAAGCATGTAAAAATTTATTTTCACTTGTATACCGGTAGTGCTTTTCTACCTTAAAAAATTTTTTTTAGGCAAAATCTCTCTCTCAAACATGTACACCCCTCAAACAAATGGCAGTCAGGCTAGCAAAGGAAGCAAGGGTGAGAGCGGGAACGCTTGAGACTCACCTCCAGGCCGATCCTGGCGACCTTGTGCATGTTGAGCTCGGAGATGGTGTCCTGCATGCAGGGGCTGCCGTCTTGCGGCACGGGCTTCGCAATGGGATTGACGTAGAAATGCGTGACCTCTGGGTCATCATCGGCTGGCGCTGACCTCGGTTCGTCATCCCCCATATGGCTGCAGACAAGCCGGCGCGGCATCGTGAGCGGCGTTAAGTTCAGTGGACGACGACCGGCTAGGTGATATACGCTGGATGGGTCCACCATATTTGCAATCATTTATTTCTTCTGAATTTACAAGTGGCATGGCTTCAGTATAGTACCATTTATGGGTCGCCACGCTATGCATGTTGAAGTTGTGCTTGTTTAAAAGGTTATAATTACCATCACATCTGTGCTCATTTCTGCTAGCTTGTCTATGTTGTATCGTATGTTAGCATGACGCTAGCACAATATCAGGTGTTTTTGGTCTTGAGATACACAATTACAGGTGCAACAACTAATCAATTACCAAAGTAATCGACGACTTAGATAAGAGAGTACTAATTCATAGATGACTCATTTGGGGACTTTTTTTAAACGTAAAATTGCCCAAATCCTCCGAATTTCAGCCTCAAACAGTAAATTTTCTTCAATTTTTGTAGTCCTGAATGAAAGCAAACTTATTATTTATGTGTTTGATCGACAGGGGCTGGAGGGGGGCGTTGCTCGCTTTGCTGGACCGCGGTCGACGGCTTCTTTCTTTGGTGGTGGTCCTTATGCATGCCAGATCCATCGCACCAGCATCTACTGAAACTCAAACAGAATTTGCCTCTCCCTCCCACAGCCCCTTGAATCAGTGGGTGCTGGTGTCTGTGGATCTCACTTTGCTTTATCTATCCTTCCCTCCTTCCTCTCTTTAGTTTTTCCTCTGGTCACTTGAGATCTCAATTTATTGGAAGTTTGAGGTTTCTGGGGTTGGCATAAGACTCTAGTTTTGTAACCACGTAGGAGGGGTTTGGTTGGTGCTGGATTTCACTTTGATGGATTGGATGTACTGGCTTCTATGGATCTCACTCTGCCTCATCGATCCTTCCCTCCTTCCTCTCTTTAGTCTTTCCTCTGGTCTCTTGAGATCTCGCTAATTTGTTGGAATTTAGAGGCTTCCAGGGTTGGCGTAAGACTTTGATTTTGTAACCATGGGGAAGGCAGGAAGTGTTTGGTCGGTGCTGGATTTCACTTTGATTTATCTTTCTTTTCGCTTTATTTTTTCTGACCTTTTCTCTGGTCTCCTGACCATTTGAACCTCACGACTCTGGCAAGATTCTGAAGTACCTGGTTAAGGCGAAGGGTAATGGGATATTTATAAGGTTTTAGGTGAATTAATTAGTATAAATTTATACGTATTTGCACGCACACGCACGTGCACGCACGCACACATACAAAAAAAAAAAAAAAGAGCAATGATAAGACGTTGAATCGGTAAGACTACCGAATGAACAATTCTGAGCTCTTTTTAAAAAAAAAAAAGAAAAAGAAAAAAAAAAAAAGAACATGAGACAATTGCAGCTCATTCAGAACGCTGCAGCTCGAGTTCTGACCAAAACAAAGAGATCAGAACATATTACTCCAGTACTTAAGGATTTACACTGGCTCCCTGTCAGCTGTAGAATCGATTTTAAAGTTCTGCTACTCGTCTATAAATGACTAAATAGTTTGGGTCCTGAATATATCCAAGAAATGCTGATTGAGTACAAACCCAGCAGGGCTCTCAGATCGACAGACTTGGGCCAACTAGTGGAACCCAGAGTTCGAAGCAAACATGGTGAAGCTGCATTTAGCTATTATGCTGCACACAGATCGAATAGGCTGCCAACAGAAGTGAAGTCAGCTCCGAGTGTAAATGCTTTTAAACCCAGGTTAAAAATGTTGCTTTTTTCTTATACCTTTGATTAGGGACTTTTAAACAGCTTTAAGTTTGTTTTTATTATTATTTCTATTATTATTATTTATAGTATTTTAAAATTCCTTATGTTAAATTTTTTAAAGTTGGTTGAATAATGTTTTAAAATTGTTATTGTATGTTCTTTTTAGTAAATTTTGTAACCTATTTTCATTTCTTTTTCTTCCTCTGAATGTTAACTACCGTTTCTTTGTGCTTATGCGTTGTCTTTCCTTGTGTAAATCACATTGAGTTGCCTTGTGTATGAAATGTGCTATATAAATAAACTTGCCTTGCCTTGCTTAATTCGAGCCCTATATATGATGTCTAATTCTCTCTCTCTCTCTTTTTTTTTTTATAAACATAACAGTTTTACAGTAAACTACAACTCAGGGCGGTAGAGAGCTTAAAAAAAATAAAAAATAAAAATACTTTGCCCCTTGTTTGAAGAACTGAATGAGTCTACATTTCCTCAAAATAAAGCTACCCAATAGTCACCCATCACTTGACATTAAGTGAGTGGCAACAGGCACAAAAAGGAAATCTTCAAATGTAAACGTTTGGGAAGCGTAAATCTAATAAATTCAAAATGTTTTTGTTTTCATGCCTATAAATAATTGGAACATTTCTACTTATGGTGGTTGGATGTGAAATATATCTGACCTGTGTCCGTTCTGAGGGTACTCAGGCAACGAGGTGAGGTTGTCTGTGTCTTTGTTTGCGGGACTGCTGCACTGGCTCAAGCTCTTCAGCACAAGTTTCTTGATGTTCTTCCTGTGGACGCAAAAGGCACATTTGGCTTAGCTGCGGGTACTCTTTGCGTGAAGGCACTGTCGTCACGGCAAGTCACCTGGGAACGAAGGCTCCGTTGGTAAGCACGGGCTCGTCGTCATCCAGGCTGTCGAAAAACTGCAACTTGGAGCTGCCCGATGAAGTCAAAGCTTTGGGGCGCAACCGCGTGGCCGGTCGGGGACTCGGCTTGTAGTGTGTGGGTGTGATCAGCGCTTTCTGGGCCGTCGGGTTGGTTGGTTTCAGATGCTTGTACGGGACAAAAAAACAAAAAAAAAAACATAACACGGACCATTTAAGAATTATTTGATGGCTGCAAAATCAGCACATAAAATTAGAAAAGGGTTTAACAACTCCTTCAATGAAGACTGTCCACTCACCTCCTCCTTCTTCTTCAGGTCAGTCAGCGGGTTTCTGAAGAGCGGCGAGTCTACGTAGGGCGAGTACGTCAGCACGCTCAACTGCTGTTGAAGCATGGCCTGCTGGGCTGCGGTTGAGTTCTGATCCGTCAGTGCTGAAGGGACACAAGTCAACAAATGGGAGCATACCAGGTTTTCACACGACACATTCTCTCTCTCTGCTAGTTGAAAATCACAGAGACAGAAGGTCTCACGTGAGGATTTGGCAAAAACGAGTGTGTGCTGACCAACAGGCTGTTGAGATGCTCCAAAGCCGATGGTACCGGTGCCGCTGTTGAAGCCGCTCGTCCCGAACGCTCCCATCGTGGAGCCCAACTTATTCTGGTTGCTTCCAAACAGAGACGTGGTCCCGGTGCCCACTGCTCCACAAACACAACAGACCCATCGACAGTTAACTGAACGCATGATGAACACCAGCAGTTCTGATGAATGCAACAATTCATACTCATCATCCAGTGGAACATTTTTTCATGATTTGGGATCCATTCCAAATAGTTGGACAAAAACCAAATGGGTATGAAAACAAAATCATTAGTTACTGAGGAAAATAATGTAAAAGTAATTAATCTGTAAAAGACACCCCAAAATAGTGTATATTAAAAAAAAGAAGGAAAAGAAAAAAGTTATTCTAGAGAATAACTGTCGTTTAAAGTATCGTATACATAAAAAAGTGCAAATAATATAAATGACTCAGATAAATTAAAAAAATTAAGTTGTTTAATTAACTTCATCATGGACTAAACGTCAATTACCGGTAATTGTTGCATATCAAAGTGACTATGGTAGGTACAGTCTCAATGACTAATATATAGTCTGTTCGCACCCGCTATTGGTAAAAAGTTGATACTGAAAGAAGTGAATTATTCTGTATGTGCTGGGTGACATGTGAGGTCGTGTTATATAAAATATGAAGTTAAAAGAGATACAGATACAGCGACCATATTAAGAAAAATTGGGGTATTAAAAACAAACAAAAAAAAACAAAAAAAACAAAAACAAAGGCTCCACTGCTTTTCATTTTTTAAATGACACCATATAAACAAAAGAATAAAAACACCAATACAATAAAAACACCAAACGGATCACACAGTAAAACATCAGTAAAAACGACAACTCATACGATCAATGGTGAGCCCAAATCAATGGCCAATGTTAAGTACGTATCACAGGAAGAACAACAAGGCAACAACATTTTTGTTATTCATAATTAATCATTTGGACACGCCAATACCTGCTCCAAAGGTGTTACCGAGTCCAGTGCCAAGCCCTCCAGTGGTCGACTTGTTGCCAAATAGATTACCTCCTGCAGGGTTAGCGCCAAAGCCTGCCGACAGCAAAATAAAAAAAAATAAAATAAAAAAAAAGTACAGTCATTGCCCGCAACAGCATCTATAGTCTACACACCCCTGCTCAAATGCCATATTTTTGTGATTTAAAAAAAATAAAAATAAAAATAAAAAATAAAAAAAGGAGACCTTGATAAATCATTTCAAATATTTCTCCCGTGACCTACAAACAGTACAAATCCATTTTTTTAAAGGGAAACAAAAATGAACAACTGAGAACATGACTGCACATATCCTTATAACTACAGATGTGGCCCTGTGTTCGGAAGTAACCAATCACTTTCTCTTGTTAATGGAGTCAGCAGTGCGCAAAACTGCAATCCATTTTAAGAGCTTCTGATTAACCACGTCAAGTTCAGCTGTTCTGGTAGGCTTTTCCTAACCTTTGATTTTCTTTTGAGCAGAAGTCTCAAGGTTTTGTGCCAACACTGCTACTGGGAAATGTTCCTAATTCACTGACACTACAAACAGTCCCTGTTCCTGATACCACTATGCTTCACTATACTTGGTGTTCTTTTTGTTGTTGACCACCGCGTTAACGCCGAACGTACCTTTCAGAATTATGGCAATAAAGTTCAACACTGGCTTAAATAACGTGTGAAATGCCACTTGACTTCTCCCAAACGTGTGTTATGGTCTGATGAAACTAATAAATACATAAATAACCTTTGCTCTTACCAAATGTTGAAGCGTTGGCTCCAGTTCCCAGCGTCAGCGCAGGCTTGTTGCCAAAGATTCCAGTGGCGGTGCCAAAGGACGGGGCACTGGTTGTGGTGGTGCCAAAACCGCTGGCTTTGTTTCCAAATATGCTCGGCTGTAATAGGTACGTCAGTAGCTGCTCCTCTCATTTGACACCTTTTCGACTCATCACGCTTACTTACCTGAGTGCCCACGCTCCCAAAGCCGGGTGTGGCTTGGCCAAAGCCGGCGGTGGTTTGGCCGAAGCCGGCAGTGCCTTGGCCGAAGCCGGCGGTGCCTTGGCCGAAGCCGGCGGTGGTTTGGCCAAAGCCGGCGGTGCCTTGGCCAAAGCCGGCGGTGGTTTGGCCAAAGCCGGCGGTGCCTTGGCCAAAGCCGGCGGTGGCTTGGCCAAAGCCGGCGGTGCCTTGGCCAAAGAGTCCGGTGGCGGCACCGAAGCCGGTGGAGGCGCTCGTCTGAGTGGTGCCGAACAACCCGCCTGATTGAGACGCTGCCGTGTTGCCGAAAAGACCCTGGGACATTGCAACAAAATATCACAGTACAGTCAGGTGCATTAATATTAGGACATGCATGAAGGCTAGTAATAGACTGATAATGTTTTTTTTTTCCAAGGCCGATACCGATTATTATTAGTCAAGGAGGCTACTAACAGATAGATCAAGCCAATAATCATTTGAGTAAAAGAAAAAATATTAGCGTAAAAAAAAAAGAAGTACTTATTCTTTTAATTTCAAACATATAAAGACTTGACAGTTTTGATTAAATAACATTTTTTTTTTTACAGTGAGCTTCCAGAGTCCTCAGCATGTTTTAATTTAAATTAAAGCTAAATTAAAATTACAGCTAAATTAAAAACTAAGCCTGGAAATAGTTTCCTAAAGTTTGCTATTTTTAATAAAGTTTTCGTCAGGGTTCGTTAAATGTTTCAAAAGATCAGTGAAAAATTTTCTGAATGTTCAAAATGTCTGCGTCAAGTAAAAACAGGAATGTAAACATCTTACAAATCCTGATGAAAACCCCAAATTCGCTACATTCGCAAGCAATCACCGCTCAATGGTATACCAGCTTTTAGATTCGTAAAAAGGATGATGCCGATATTTGTCAAAATGCCAAATATTAACACCGATAATTGGCCCGGCCGACAATCGGTCTATCCTTAATGGACGCAATCATCTTTTTGGCTCTGAACACCACCACAACTACTAACGTAACACACCGGACCAAAACAGCGATCGTTTGATCATGCACATTCACAAGAAGCAGTGGAGCATCATAAATCACACAGTCACAGACTAAAACGTAATAGCTTAATTCAAATCTGAATGTGTTGCATTGTTCTTGTTGTTTGTTAATCCATTCCTGATCCACTAAGTTTATTTTGTGTTGTCCAACCGCCACTGCATCTTCCACATTCAAAGTAGAACCTCACTCGGTCGGTTTATTTTATAGTGATGGCTCGAGTAATGCTATGTGCATTAGTTAGCATAGCTGCGTATCATTGTGCAGCCTCGACCAACGATTAGACACTTGAGACATATAGAGATGTATTCAATGAGCATTCTAACTTAATATTTTTAAAGTTAATAAATGTACAAGAAAATTCTTCATGTTATCAAATTATAGAATAATATTTTTTATTGCTGCAAGTGGAGTTAAGTTTAGTATCCCTTTAAATAATACAGTACAAAGGTGAAAAATCTGAAATAATCAGTTAAACGTATTGAATTACGTCATGACGATAATGGACCAGAATGGAATCTAGCAGGGCCTCAAAAAAAATAAATAAATGAATAAATAAATTGAAGAAAACAGGAGGCGGTCGGATGTCGTGTGTGAGGTCTCACCATGGTGCTGGTACTGGCTTGGCCCATGGTGTTGGTGTTGCCGAAGGAAAAGCCGCTACTCTGCGTGGTGGTGGTCTGACCGAAAGGCTTGAATAGGCTGCCAGCCTGCTGCTGGTTGGGTTGGCTAAACAGGCCCCCCGTGGTGCCGCTGAAGCCCCCTGTTGAGGCTGACCGGGACAAAGACAGTTTGAGTGAGCGCTGGGAAAGGAGATGATGAAAATTCAAGTACACCCGCTGACAATGTGGGGGTCAAATCGCACTTTGACCGAAGGTGTTTTTGTTCTGTCCAAACGTGAAGTTGTTGTTGGATGCCGCTGAGCCAAAAAGGCCTGCGGTCGCGTTGGACGCGGGAGCGGTGGCGCCGAACAGGCTGCCCGTCGCGGCAGGCATTTGGTTGGTGGCGCCCTTACGTCCCGCCTGGTAGTCTTCCAGCCTCAACTCCTGCAGCGCAACGAATAAAAAGGCAAAGCGGTCAGAAAAGGGGCCGGGCAGCCACCGGTGCCGATTTGTCGATCCGCCTGCCGAGTCACCTCCAGGGATTTGGTCTCGTACTCCTTCATGGCGGTGATGCATTGATGCTTGGTGTTGATGTTGGTTGTCACACCGGCTTTCACCATGGTGTCATTTCCGGATGGAGCCTAAGTGCAAGAAAGATAGACAGGAGAGTTGGACTTAACAATTAATACATTATTGGAGATTTTTCTGTCGGAGTTCGGAATGTCCCATTATGTTTGAATGCACCCTAAGTCAAATGGCGCTCGCGAGTGATTTCACAGTGTACTATGAATATCACTGTGCATGAATTCAGCACCAATTTGTGGAGGCCAAGGCATACTAAAGAAATTTAATGAAATGATGTCCTTTATTTGCATTCAAATGTAAATCATAATTTGCCTAATTTGATGCGTCAGCCTGTAGAGAGGACTGATGATAACTTAGCATGCACAGCCCCATCGGTCAGTGATCGACAAGTGGCTTACTTTGACGGTAAACTGGCTCAAAATGCACACACACTAGTGGTGCAGCAAATCATCATTGATCCGTGATCAGATTGGTTGGGTGGGTGGGGGCGCATTCACACTCTACATTCACTATAGCACCAGAGGAAGTTGAAAACCCTTGTGGATCAAGTCACATGTATGGGAGCATTTTGGCAACTGGGGTTGAAATCAGTTCTTAAATTAATGATAAAGATTTTTTTTTTCTCCCTCTTGTCTCAACACCGTCATTAGACATGCCAAGAAAGCTGGAAACATACTGAACGTAACATGCCACCTACACTCAGGGTAACTTCAAAATAATTTGCCACATAATGCCATGACAGCAATGCAACTAGCTTCAGTACTTTTATTTTGAAGTTGGCCCACATTGTGGCATGACAGCGAGTTTGACTTACCTTTTGACAGTTCAGATTTCAAGCCATCGGTCAACATCTAGACTCCATCTACTCACGTTATATTTGACTGTGGTTCCGGGCTTCTGCGTTGCAGAGAAGCTCGAGCCTCCGAACAAAGACGTGGTCCCTCCAAAAGGGTTGGAGGTGGCGTTGGTGGCGCCGAAGAGACCGCCGCCGGTGGTGCTGGTCCCGAAGCCTGCATTTAGGCACACACATGCCGTGACCCGATGAAAAGCACAAGGGCGAATTCAACCACAGCGACTCACTTCCAAACGACGTGGGCTTGTTGGTGTTGAAAGCATTGTTCTGCTGTGAGAAGAGCCCGCTGCCAGCCGTGTTCCCTGCCGCCGTGTTGCCAAACAGGCTGGTTGATGTGGCGCTCGGGGCACCGAAGCCAAAACTGGTGGTGGTGGACGTCGCCGGCTGGTTAAAAGAGCTGGAGCCAAACAGGCCGCCTGGATGGAGGAAGAGGAGGCGTGCGTCACTCTGTGTGCGGGCGCCAACGCGGCGCGAGAAGAGAGTTCACCAACCAGGTTTATTCTGTGCAGTGCCAAAGAGCCCTCCGGTGTTGGTGGTCGCCCCGAACGCAGATGTATTGAACGCTCCTGTGGTCCCAAAGCCCGCGTCTGTACACACAGACCACACGCTGACGTCACCCAACATGCCTATTGCCCAACACTAAAAATCAGCCACGCCACTGTTTTCCAACGGGTGTCGCCCTCTCCTCACCCCCACCATCTATCCTACGCCCACTGCGCTGTCCATCAGCACGAGTCACAGTCACCAAGTGACCCTTCTAACAGCGAGCCCATTCGTCCTCAAGTCCGAACGCGGCGGTCGTTTGACTTGACAAAATGTTTATAGACTTACTTTGCTGCCCGAAGGTAGACGAGGTCCCGAACCCCCCCGTGCCTCCGCTGAAGGGGGTCCCGAACGACTTGTTGAACATCTTGCCCTGCTAGCAGGCCAGCACGGGTTCACTGCACGGAAGCACAACACAAATCAACATCATGTCCCATGTTTTCTAAACATTTCTACTGCCATGTTTTCTCACTAGTCAACAGAGAGACCCAAACTGTATGAAACAGGGATCAACGTGAAGTATTTTTTATGTACTGTCACCATATGTTCATGTTGTAAGTTTTAATGATTATTTCATATTTAGCTAGCATCTTAAAAATAACAATGTGACCAGTAGGTGCAACAATTACTCAACAACTAATTAATCAACAACTATTCTAATCATTGACAAATTGTTTAGTGACCTCCTTAAAATTGTCCAAATAGTCTTAATAATGCGGCCTCGCTCCCAACAGTCAAAATCACATTTCTGTCACCCTGCGTGAAAATGTATACTATTTATCTTTGTGCTGAATCAAAATAGAACATTGGCAAAGGCAGCTTTGATTTTGGAAATGTTCAACATTTTTGTTTTTCTGACACATGTTATGTACCAAACCAGTAACAGAATTAGAATCAGTTTGTGTATTTTCTGTTGTATCAATTTGAAACAATGTCCTGTTTTGGACATTATTCAATGAAAAACTGAAAAAAAAATTTATCGGAAAAATTAGATTATTGAAATAATCATTAGTTGAAATTCTCAGACCTACCCTAAAAAGAACATACATATATACATACATATATACATACATATATATATATACATATATATATATACATATATATATATATACATATATATATATATATATATATATATATACATATATATATATATATATATATATATATAAATAATAGTTTGACCCTCGGATCTGACGGATGCATTTTAACTTATTTCAAGATCCAGCAGTCTTTTAATATTTATTACATAAAAATGACGTGCATATCAATTGAATCATCTTTCAAAGATCTGCCCGATAATGCTGGTCTCGTGCCAATCAACCAATCGCTGAAAATTTTTACACACACAAACTAAATAATGCGAAGACTTACAGCAGCATCGGAAACCGTGAACGCCTCACAGTCACCATGCTCCGGCTTGTTCTAGCTTTCCCTTTTTGACATTCCATTTGATTTTGTCCAGGGTAATCACTAAAATAACAGACTTTAAAACTATCCGGTGGACGTTTTTATGTAATAAAGCTGATTAAAAGCTGTGAACGTCATAGCCAGCGGCCACTAGCACGCTGTAGCATTCTTTCCGCTAGCACGTTAGCTCACCGAACACATTGCGCGTTTGTCAACAAAGTGACTTTCGTTTTACGTGGGGCGTCGAAAGACGTCACTTTCGGAATCCCTGCTCGCATTTCGCAAACATTTGGGTGTCCGAAGAAATTCGTGGAATTTTTCGAGCGTCCAAATGGTCCAACTACAAAGTAACGTTAGCCATACGGCTAACTGGTTAGCTTCGCAAAACAAGAAGTGCCGGCAAACACGGGACCTTGATGTTAGGTGACTTGCCTTCGAGGATAAATTACTCAGTTTCTCCACCTCCAGCTTCTTTGTAGTAAAAAAAAAATTAAAAATGAGCAACAAGGTTAGAAAATGTGTCGCTAGCTTGAGCTGTAGCTAGCTGGCCGGCCGGTTAGCTTTATCAGCGAGGAAGGAAAATATCGACGTACGTCCTCGGGACGCATTTTCAACATTGCGCGGTTACTTTGTGACGCATTTTCAGTTCCGCGTGATTTAGGAATTATATTAATAATCCGTTTACGTATGTTAAGTCAGTGACTGGAGCTCGATCTATTTTAGTTTATTTCAGTTTATGTTATTTAATGATTTTCGCCCCACTTTATATTTGATTAAAGTAAGGGGAAAAATACAGAACCTTATGTTATGATTGGTGTTGCCACCAGGAGTCGCTACTCCTCCATAATTAATATAAACCTTACATAAACTGTTTCTGGTGGTTGCTAAAAAGAGCAATTTCCCTCAATGTCCCATCCATTTTCTTGACCACTTATTTTTTGCTCTGAGAGTGGCCAATCTCAGCACTTTGTAAACTACTTCGTTGTGGGGGATATGTGGGTTTATTATACATTTGCCTTTATTTGAGTTCATTGGTTATTTCTTGACACATACTGTAATGTTAATAAGAAGCCGAGGGCAAACCACTTTGAAAACATGTCATTTATTTATGCAGTCAAGCCAGCTCAGACAGAAAATAACACAGCCTAAAACATTTTCCACGTTCCAGGGGCCCAAGACATTTACCCCCAATGTTAAGTGTGACATGAAGACAAAATTCTTTAGTTTTTCGATATACTTACATCATTACATGTATATTAACCTGGCAATAGCTATCCATGTGGTACCGCTCCACAGTAATTTCGTCGGGAAAAGACGGGACATTCTGGACAATAATTCGAGCTAATTGGACGATGCGACATTCACACTTTTGTTTTAACCAATTACGGCCACGGGTGAAAATTGCGTGCTCGTTCTTGTCGAAGGGGGGAAAAAGCACAAACATCTTATCAGTTAGAAATGCACGAAGCATATCCCGCCACCAAACACAATGTCGCTCTGTGATTGGTCCGAACCACAGACGAATTCTCCGGAAGAAAAAAATAAATAAAAAATGGTATTCTCGGGAGTTTGTAAACTCACAAATACCGCGAGAATTCATCTTGTGAGAGCAAGGTTACATGTACATCATAACAGTTAAAAATGACACCGTTTGAACATGTCTCAATTGCAGTCAGGAGGAAGAACAGATGCTCTTAGGACAAAACAGCATCTTTAACAGCAGCGACTGACACTTTGAGATGACAGCACAGATGGTACCTGAGCACGACTCGAAGTTTCTGATCTCTCAGCCCGTACGCAAGAGAACTCAGACTTCTAGGCAGCATGAAAAAGCACACATAAAAAATGACGTGGGCTCGTGCCAAGATCAAGCGGCTCAAGAAAGGTAAGAGAAGTGACATGATGTTGTGGTAGAACACCGAAAAGAGGGTGAGGCTCAGCTGCACCAGGTGCAGCAGCAGCGTGTTCCGAGCTTTACGGGCCGAGTCTTTGCCCGTGGCTGCAGATCTAGTTGACACCACCACGCCGATATAGCTGAAAATGATAGTCAAGCTTGCTGAGGTGAACAGGAAATACGTGTATACATTTAAGTACAATACAGGAATGGGCACCAGGAACATGGCATTGAGTCTGCACAGTTGCGTCATTTGCAGACTTTTCAGCTGGTCAAATGGAGACATCAACAAAAGCCCCAGAATGAGAACATTTAGAAAACAAAAGAGCCACGCGGCAAGCGTGGCCCCCACTGTGGTCCTGACGGTAATGATGGAGGCGTGTCTGAGAGGGTGGCACACAGCCACAAATCTCTCCAGCGACATTAGCACCAGCACCAGCGGAGACAGCCTACTGACAAGGTTGGAGAACAGAGTGAGCACGCCGCACGCGGGGTACGTGAGCCTGATGCGGCAAGCAGTCAGCAAGTACAACAACTGGGAAACAACCAGCTGCAGCGTGTCTCCGAGCAGCAGGTTGTACAGCAGGATGTAGCGTGAGGTCTCCCGAAACACGCATTTACTTCTCAAGGTGAACAACATGAACCCGTTGACAAAGAGGCACATCAGGCAGAAGGACGTGATCAAGGTGCCGGCCGCCACTCGGTCCAACAGGGCCAGCCTGGTGGTGGTCACGTTGGCCAAGGTTTCCATGCAGGTGGATGTAGCAGCAACAAAAAAATAAAATAAAGACAAAAATAAAGAAAACACTGTGAATGTTGAGTCAACTCACAGCAAACAGCACGTCGGCATGCTTTTTTTATATGTTTGCAAGCCCCATGTTGGCACATTAGGTTACCATAAAACACCACCCACAGCTGAGCCCCTCCCTTCATCAGCATCACGCTGCACACAGCAAGTCACAGACAGCATCATTAAAAAGAATACAAGAATAAGAAGAGGATTGTTGACAAAGTAAATGATTTGGAATTGGCAAGAAAAACACCTTATTAACTCATTCACTCCCGGCCATTTTCACTGAAGCAACCCCTTTACTGGATTTTGACTGCTTTTGCAAGGCCCACAGAGTATTGTATTCTAATGCTACAAATCATTGAATCTACCAAAGGAAAAATTTGCATCTCTTCTTTCATCAGGGAAAAAAAAAAAAAGTATATTTCTATCTGTTTCAGTTTTGCAGCAATTAGCATTAGAATATAGTTAAGTTTCATCCCAAATCTGTTTAAAACAGTGGGGAAAAGTTTTTTGCAACATGGCTCTGTTTGATCTCTTATACTCTTCTGCCACCTGCTGGCTGTTTTTTTTTAATCACTACCATTGCTTCAAGCGTTTTCTTCAGTTCCGAGGCTGCGTCAAAGCCTTCTGTATGGTCTAGCATAAAAAAACCAACAACATAAAAAACGTATAAATACGTCTTTGGGAGCAAATGAGTTAACTCAACTGGGCTTGGAGATATGCCAGTCAGACAATCCGACTACATTCTTGGTTTCAATGGTTTGTACATGACAGAAGCCAATTTAACCAAAAGTGGCTCAAGTTCCATGCCTCCACTGTTGTGGGGGTCAATCTCAGTAATGTCCTTTGGAGAGGCCTAGCTGCCGGACTATACTTGATGCCGTACACACTGATCAATCTATCCAAAACCTTTAGCCTATCCAAACAATATATGAAAAGTCATTTTGCACATTGGAGATCACTGCGCACTTAAAAGACAGATTAGCTTCCACCCAGAATGGAAAGCAGTAAACACTGATAAGTAGACAATTCAAGAGCAAATTTAACATGGAAGCAATTGACAATTCCAAGCATTTCTACAATTCAACACAATGCAAATGATGCATTGCTTATGCCTGTGACTAGGCATACAAACTAGTGTTGTTCCGATACCGATACTGGTATTGGCAGAGGCCCCGATACTGCATTAAAACAGTGGTATCGGTATCGGTGAGTACTAACAAGTAACATGCCAATACCATTAATTCCAACGCTAATATAGGGCTTTGGATGCAGGATCTTGTTCTTGCTCGTGCACAACATTCACTGATATGTGACATGTTCACTGCATGCCGAGCCAAGATATCCTATTGGCCCTTGAATGCTCTGAACTAATGGCAGGACAGCTTTTTCATGTTGAGAAAAAAATAAACCTTAGGTATCGGTATGGTATCGGCATCGGCCGATACTGCAAAGCTGGGTATCGGTATCGGGGGCCAAAAAACGGTATCGGAACAACACTAATACAAATCAGGCAGATTGTTATAGTCAACATTTCAGCAGATTTTGAAATCAAAATAATCCTCACAAATCTAATTACAACCTTCCAAAGTCTAATGGATGTCAACATGTCATCCCAAAATCATGTTCAATCGCTAATTAAGGATATATATATATATATATATATATATATATATATATATATATATATATATATATATAAAACGTTAGCAGCTAGTGCCTAAGCGAGTGCGCCATATAAGTGTGACGAGCAAGTTTTAACAGGCAAAAATGTCTGCATGCTTTGATGCTGACAGCCTAGCACATTAGCCGTTCCTACCGATCCTTTTTTAGCAAACTATTTACTCTAATGTGCTGTTTTTACTGGCAAAAGTGCTCCTGTGCTTACCATATGACTCCATCTCATAGCCAAAACGCTCACCTACTGTTTCTAGACAAGAAAATAAGTTTGTTGCTATGCAAAATTGTAATTTTTTTTTTTTTTTAGAAAAAAAAAGTTGAATAAAAAGGAAAACCATTTGGTTGTTCATTAAGTGAAATGATGTATTTTCTTTTGTGTTAGCTAGCAAAAATAAAAATTATTTTATCCGGATATTGGATTATTCAATCAAATTTTCATACACAAAAATGTTTGACAGCTGCAGCCGTTGTGGAAATGAAACAAAACACGAATGTGTTATTTGGATCTACATTACATACTAACTTACATATACAGCGTTAACAGTACATAAGTACTTCTATCAAACATGACACTAGTTACAAATTACAATGTGTTCTGTGCAGTCAGTTGATCTAAATTGTGCTGATATAAAAATTATATTATTACAGCACACGTGTTTTTATGGAAAACTAAACTCCGACTGCACTTTGTGCTGGTGATGACATCAATGTTTGTTGTTGTCTTGGCTTTCTTGCTAATCTCTGGTGTAGCTAGACCCCTTTGTCTTACTCCCTCTTACCTGGGCCCCAAAAGGCTCATTTAGGCACATTAATTATTCAAAATGTTTTCACCAAATAGTGACTTGATTAATGAGTCCTGTGGCTGTTGCATGTGCGTGTCTGTTGGGACAAAATTTGAAAAACACCAAAGAAGTCAACTTCATACACATGACGCCACTCATGGCTGACTTTCACAGCTGTTGCACACGTTTTCGGTTTGTGTCTGCCTTTTAAGGTCGTGTTATGAACTAAATGTCTAGCTCGGGCAGGTGGTTAATGACTGGTCCTGACACCGAACTGTAAAGTTTTTAATTGAGCTCAAAGGACCACTTTTAAAGTACAAACAAACGTATAACATTGCTTAATTTTTCCTGTGACTATAGCATACAAGCCAGCCAGATTGTGTTTGCATTCAAATGACATTTTATCACATTTTGAAACCAAAATAATCCTCACAAATAACATTACAACAATCCAAAGTCCAATGCTTGAGGGTCACTTCACCAAAGACCACCGTTTTGACTTGTGACATAAATTCCGAACTCCCACCTCGGGAGCAGACTACATACGTTCAGATGAGACAGCCTATACAGCTCGTAGGCAGTGAGCATGAGGCCGGAGATGGTCACTATTTTTTTGACCAGTTTAAAAATAAATAAATAAATAAATAAAAATTAATAAAAAACAAAACAAAAAACACACACACAAGTGGACGGTTCTTGCTGCTTTGAATATCCCGTTTTTCTTTTATTGTTCAGTTCCTTAGACCCATTTGGCAGAGGCATCTTTTGTTGAATTACAGTTATAATTCTTTGATTAAAAAATATTTATATATATTTATAAAAGTTTCCTCCTGTACTAAACACCATTAAGCATATAATGTATACATGTAATTAAATGTTCTCAAATTTTGATACTGTAAATGTATAGGACAGTATGCCGAGGAATGTTTCTTGGGAGGAGCAATATGGCGGCCTGTCGACCTCAAAAGTCTTGGCCTCGGCGCCTCGACTAAGGCCTGTCGATTGTCGAAGCATCAAAGCTTCGACAATCGACAGTTGTTGTTGTTTTTTTTTTTTTTTAAATCGCAAGACAGCCGAGGTCAGACATGACAAGTCAACTTCTGCCGCGTCGAACCCCTGCAGTAGCAGCGCCGCCTCCAGCAGATGGCGCCCTAAATCAGGCTTGGGGAACGATCGCATGCCATTGTTCCCCTTCCTCCTCTTCGTCCTCCTCACTTGCCCGTCGCCATGGTGCAGATGATGGAGTCTCAGTGCGAGTACTTCATGTATTTCCCGGCGGTGCCCATCACGGACCTGTCCGAGCCCGCCCGGTACCGAAGCCTACCGCGCCGGAGTCACCTCTACCTCGGAGAGACGGTCCGCTTCCTGCTGGTGCTGCGCTGCAGGGACGCCGGCAGGGCGACGCCGACCGAGCCAGGCCCGGGTAAGCGGGGAGGGAGAGCGGAGGGAGGGGGAGGAATGAATGATGCTGCTCTTTGAGTGGGATATTCTCATATAGTCAGTGCTTGCTTGCTCTATTAACTCATATCTTGCAGGCTCAAAATATTAGGAACAAGTCTCTGTATAGATGTACCACACAATACATTAATTTACCTTTATAGCACTCATGCTAAGCTAAAATGTATATAGTAAAAATACAGTAACAACAACTATTCGATTATAAAATTCACCAATAACTTTATGAAACATTGGCCAACAGTTTTAATTTTTTTCCTACGAGTGCCAAACATTTAAATGGTTTCTGGGTAATTTTGGGTTGCTGAGTTTGAAAATGACATTCGTTTTTATTGGCTTTACTTTTTGAGATATTGATATTGAATTGATTATTAACGTGCTTTGACAGTTAAGAAATGTAGGCCTACTGTCTTTGATAAAAAAAAAAAGAAGAAGTAATGTTTGTGATATGACATCACCTGTTTGCTGCTAATATGCCTTTAAAAAAAATTGCTTGATTTTCACATAAAACCTTTGCATATGGAAGGTTCTCTGCGATAATGATTGCCGTCTTTCACGATGTCGCATCAAAAAGGAAAGAAGACTGGGGTTTAAAAAAACAACAATGTCACTTTTTATTTTAAATTGTTCAAATAGTCAAAAGCTAAGTTTATCAACATGAATATTTTCAGATTTCTGTAGTCCTCCATGAAAGTAGACTGATTATATATGTGTTGAATCAAAATAAAATATGCGCTTTGACTTTGGAAAACACATTCATTTATGTTTGTGCATCTTCTGCACTTTCAGTTTGAAACAATATCATTTTTGAACGGGATAGAAATCAAATCATGTTTTCCCCGATTGATCGACAAAATAATCAATTAAAAAACACTCGTTATTGCTTACACAGTAGATGCCAGCAGGTGGCGATGAGACACTTTTAGACAAGGCTATGGCTTGACTAAATGAAACTCCTCCCTTGAATTCAAAAAAACGCCAAAAAATATTTCTATATGCAACATGAATCAAGTACTGGTTCCCTATTGGTTCAAGCAAAAAATAATAATCTACAAATAGAAAATTTTGCAAACGCAGAACCACAAATATGCGGACGTTCACTGTGAAATATTTAAATCGGCAGAGTAAATTGTGTAACGATACGGGGCTGACAGTACACGCCTGTTCCAACAGGGGACCCTGAATGTTTCGGGAGCGAATCGTGCAGCAGTCGCGCCTGGCGAGAGCTGGCCGGCTCTCTGTGCGCGGTGGCCAGCGTGAGCCCGGGCGAGAGCGGTCGCCACCGGCCAGGCCAGCACCACCACGACTACGGCAGCAGCGGCGACGAGGGCTGCGACGACGCCGGGGACGATTACATGGCGGCGGCGGAAGCGGCCATCGCGGCGCTGGGCAGCAGGGTGGACTCGCGATGTCGGACCTTCCGCGACTGCAAGCCGCTGCTCATCCACAACTCGTGCGGCTCGACCGCTCGGGAGTTCCGCAGGGCTCCGGTTCAGGTCGGTGGAGAACGCGCGGAGAATCCATTGTGAGGAATGTCTGAGCGTTTGTCTTTTGTCCTCAATGCCGTGCAGTCTCCTCTGGACGAGCCAATGGTTCTTGCAGATGAGGTCATCTTCCCGCTCACCGTCTCCTTGGACAAACTCCCCGTCAACACTGTCAAAGTCAAGGTAGCCCCTCACATTCCACATTTCAGAAAATATCTGTAGCGCTTTAGCTTCATACTCCATGGTAGCCATCTTCAATCTCTGTTATGTAGCAATTCTCTTTCAGAACCTGTCATTCATTTTTTTATTCCCCAGTCCACACTTGCAATACGGAAGCGTAGAGCTGTCAGTGTGGAATAAACATTTTTGGCTGGCGAGTATGTTCGAACATACTTGCAAATATGTTCGAACGTATTGAAATATGTTTGAACATACTCGCAAATATGTTTGAACATACTCGCATCCAAAGCAAAACCCCATTTTTTAGGCATTTGGGCCACATTACCAATTCATTAGAAAATTAAGTAGACAAAAAACAGTGTTTATTCGTAACTTTTACGATTTATTATGTCTGCCGTGCATGACTTAGGTTCGTCATTTTTTTCACTTGCGCATGCGCAAATAATACCCCGTGGTATTATGGGAAGGTATGCTAACTTTGTAGCATGTAGCCTACAAGTACGTTCATATTTGCAACATATTTGCGAGTATTTTTGAACATATTTGCGAGTATGTTCGAACATACTCGCCAGCCAAAAATGTTTACTCCACATTGGCAATTCTACGCTTCCGTACTTGTATGCATTCTCAGCTCCAATGTCCAATGTGTGGCCCTCTCAGGTAATGGTCACAGTGTGGAAGAAGGAGGCGGAGCAAGCAGAGGTGCAGGAGTTGGGCTACCTGAGCGTTCTGCAGCAACGAGAGCCGTCGCTCACTTTTAGACACGACCTGAACACCTTCAAGGCTCAAGGTTTGCTCTTCATAGTTCACACATTTTTTATAAATTACACAAAAATTGTGTATGTCCCTTTTGGACCCAACTGTTTTGAGAGCGCGGCTTGGTGTATGAGTGGTTAGCACGTCCGCCTCCTAGTGCTGAAGGCGCAAGATTGAGTCTGGGCCCCGGCGTTCCTGGGTGGAATTTTCATGTTTTCCCCGTGCCTGCGAGGGTCTTCTCCGGGTACTCCGGTCTCCTCCCACATTCCAAAGACTTGCATGGCAGGTTAATTGGGTGCTCCGAATTCTCCCTTGGTGTGCTTGTGTGTGTGGATGGTTGTTCGTCTCTGTGTGCCCTGCGATTGGCTGGCAACCAGTTCAGGGTGTACCCCGCCTACTGCCCGAAGCCGGCTGGGATAGGCTCCAGCACCCCGTGACCCTTGTGAGGAGCAAGCGGTTAAGAAAATGGATGGATGGATGGATGGATGGATGGATGGATGTTTTTAGAGCGTAGAGCCATAGACGCTGAATGACTAAGGGCAGCAAAGCTGCTGCTAATCTAACTGCAAATATAGTTGATCTGATCCATGGACGAGCACTAGTGAAGTTTGAAGGCCCTGCAGACGCGTTCCTCAACCTCGTCCACTCTTGTTTTGACTCAGTGAGCACCACCTTGACTGTCCTGCCGCCTCCCGCCGTCCGCTGTAAGCTGATGAGCGTCTCGGGGCGCCACTTGGCTGTGCTCAAAGGTACTATAGCCTCGTCAACACTCAGATGTGTCAGGCTGCCGTCAAAACAGGATGTTACTTTCTTCTTCTGGTCTTTCTCAGTGCTAAATAAGTCGTCGCAGGAGGAGGTGAGCGTGCGGGACGTTCGTATTCTGCCGGACCTCAACGCCTCCTACCTTCCCGTCATGCCCGACGGCTCCGTGCTGCTTGTGGATAACGTTTGGTGCGTATACAAAGCATTGTTTTGTTTTCTGAGCACATTGTCATTCCAGACTAGTCCAGTTTGAAAAAGTTGGAGAAGCGCAGTTTTAACAGCCGCGTGCTGCCGTAGCCACCACTCGGGTGAGGTGGGTATGGCTTCTTTCTGCAAGGTGGACAGCGCCGCATGCCGCCTTCCCAGCATGCTCGGCGCCTTGGAGGAGCACGACTTCCTGTTCCAGCTGCACCTCAACGACATGCCGCAAGACGAGTCTATTGAGGTGCGTTTGGAGTTTATCGCCTCATAGTGCAGTTGTAAGCCCCAATAATCAATTCCAATGCAGTTTGATTTTTTTTTAATGCCAATTCACAACAGAACACCCAATATAGCTTAATTTTTCACCTCTGTTATGATTGTATTCCACAAAAAAAAAGCTCTATATTGTACCAAAAATAGCATGTTCAAGAGACATGTAGATGACAAGTGTCTAAAGTGGAAAAACAGCAATATATATGAATAGTTAGATACGATACATTCCTTTTGAGCGGCAATGCTATGCTAACGTCCATGATTTTTCATGGGACATTCGCCCCTGCCAACATGGCCGCCACATAAATACCTACGTGAACCTGCTCTAGTCTACAGTATATCCCAATTGCAGCCAATTCTGGAACTAACAGATTTTGACAGCTATACAGTACAAAGGAGCGTTTTGTGAAGACTGGACACTAAATCCAGGTCTGTTAAATCCAGAATCTGGAATTTGAGGCTCCACTGTACTCCACAAAATATTTCATATATTAGCCACCAACATTTGTGTCCTGCTCAGGGGATGGAGGTTCCTCTAGTTGCTGTGCTGCAGTGGTCAACTCCCAAGATGCCGTTCACCAACTGCATCTACACCCACTACAGGTATGAGCTCTGCAACCCGCTTGCCACACACTAGCCACATGCTACGTTAGCTTCTTCCTGGTGATATGTCTGCAGAGGTGACAAAAGTACTCACACTCTGTACTTCAATAGAATTATATAGATTTATGTAAGGAAAACTGATTCAACTTCTTAACTTGTACAAAAATAATGCTTAACTTCCCATTGTCAGGAAAGAGATAGCTAGCATTGGCTAAATCTGTTATGGCTAGCAGCTAGCCATACACGTTTCCATAGCTTTACTAACATTGTGAACTGAGGAGCAAATATTTTAAAATTAGCTCATGATTAGACTTTTTCCAGATTACCATAGACTGAATTTTTTTTCAGGCTAGTAGTTGGTGCCTTTTAGGCTGGCCCGTCACATAACAACAAATTTACCACCAATCACTTGTATTAGTCAACATAAAAAAAACATTCTTAAATGAAGGGGAATGCGTTGCTTCTCTGAATCTGTTGTGAAAAAGCATTGTGGGTTGTGGCGGCCATTTGGGGTGAGTGTTAGAATGTAAATAATACTCCATGCGAAAAATGCAGTCACCAGTATAAAGTTCAAATATCAATTTTTAACAGTTAAAAATGGTCCAAAAAACAAACAAACACTTAAAGCACAGATAGCTGAAAATGCCCTCATGAAGCATCGCAATTTCGCAAAAGTATTTGTAGTGGCTTACTTCCCAATGGTGTGCGTCCGGCAGGTTGCCAAGCGTCCGCCTGGACCGGCCCAGGTTCGTGATGACGGCCAGCTGCCCCAGCACTGTCAAGGTCAAGGAGCACTTCAAGGTCAAATACGTGCTGCTCAACAACCTGCAGGATTTTCTGTCCGTGCGGCTCGTCTGGACTCCGGAGGGTGAGTTCGCATTTTGCGGCCTCCTCCAGTGGTTGCAAGCTGAAACACATCCAACATAAATGGTGAAGCAACACATAACTTGGTCATTACATAACATGTCATTATTTCATGTAGTGAAGCCCAAACTGTTTCTTTTTAATTAAAACAGAAAAGAAAGAGATTTACTCGGTTAAGAGTCCTAATGTTGTTAGTATTAAGAAAAAATAAAAAAATAAAATTTTCTGTTGGCTTTTTGGGGTATGCTGAAACAGACTTTTTTTAAATTCATTTAAATGGGGAATGATGAGCTGAGAAAAGAACGTTCTCCAAGAACAGATGAAACTTCTAACTTAAAAAAGGGATGTTGATATAGTGGACTACATAGTCCACGGTACTTGACTTTGCCATGCGTTTATGTTTTCAGGGCGCGGTCAGAATGAAGACGCCACATTGTCTGCGGTGGTGTGCCACACCCCCCTCAGCAACCTGGGCCACTGTCGCAAAGGCAGCACTCTAACCTTCAGCGTGGCCTTCCAGATCCTCCGACCAGGACTCTACGAGGTACCGCCTGCAGGGGGAGCCATCGTGCTCACTTCTCTCTGACCTACAGCTCTACGAAAACAATTTGTTATCGTTCAGAATCATTACTCATTGCTGACACCGCAATCAATACCACGGGATTTTGAGTTGACAATTTTGTCAACTTTATGTGATCTAATTCATTAATATTCACTTCAAAGAAAGATTATTTCAGTTAACGAAAACTAACGAAAAACTAAAATTCAAAAAACAATTTTGTTAATGAAATAAAATAACAACGAAAATGCTTTTTAAAAGATGAAAACTAACTAACTTCATTTTATGTTTACAAAACTAACTAAAGATAACTATGATTATAGCGAAAATGTCTTTCGTTTGGTGTTTGGTAATTAAATTAATATATTTGGGAATGATTTTAAATGTGATTTTAAGTAAATTTATTAACCGTAATAAATCCTTTTTTTTTATTGCAACATACATAATAAACCAACAATATCCATTCTTAAAGATTATAGACCAATGAATTGTTGACTATACGGAATAAAGACTTTTGGAAGTGTGTCACACAGTCGTCATCTAGCAACAGCCAATAGAAAAGCACCTTCAGATGATGTCGCTCCTCTGCAACAAATTTGCCTGCTTGACTTTTGGCCCCAATGGGGTATATGCCACAGAAGAGGCGGGACGTGATTTTGCACATCAGTTCATTTCCGGTCCGGGTTGCGAACGCACAACCCAGTGGCACAAAGTCGGAAGCACAAGTATTTTTGATGCAGCCCACACGTCGCAAACCGAACCAGAAACAAACTGTTGTGCAAAAAACAGTCCCGCCTCTTCCGTGGCATATACCCCATGGCTCGGCTTTTTCATTTAACTCAGCCAAAATGCTACACTAGGTAAGAAATGGGTTACTTTTATCATTTTAACATGGTGTTTATTAAATATTGCGCAAAAGTAATACACATTTTAAAAAACAAAAACTAATACTGAAGCTAACTAAAACTAAGCTAAATGTAAGCGTTAAAAAACTATTAAAAAAAACTAACAGAACCACCCTGAAAACTAATCAAAACTCACTAAATTAAAAAAACAAAAAACAAAATGAAAAACTAACTAATATGAAAATTCCCCAACTCTAATAACTCTGCTTCAAAGTAAAAGTTAGCATTGTTATTAGTCATTGCCACTTCTTAACAGAAGAACATCAGTTAACGAATGTCATCCGTTATGCGCCTCCATTCACAAACCAAGTGAATGTTTCCTATTGAAATGAATGAAAAACCATATAAGGAGTCAGTTTTAGAAATACTCCACATGTTTATGGCGATTACCGAGTAGGATATGAATGACTGATGGATGACCCGGCCCACCTTTTTGTCTGCTCAGTTGAGCCAGCACATGAAGCTCAAGCTACAGTTCACAGCGTCCGTGTCCAACCCGCCGCCCGACGCCAGGCCGCTTTCACGTAAGTGCACAGTGCGTAGACCAAGTAGAGGTTAAGATGGAATTGCATAGACCAAGTAGACGTTACGGCAGGCAGTAAATCAATGTAGGTTGATGTTATGATGGGTCTGAATCCACTCAGGTAAGAACAGCCCATCCAGCCCGGCCATGCGAGACCTGCTGGACCGCCACCAGGCCAGTTTGGGTCGCTCCCAATCTTTCTCCCACCAGCAGCCGTCTCGCTCGCACATCATGAGGTGAGACCGGGACCGCACAATTTTACTCTTCCACCTTTCGTCCCTTAAACACTGGGAGGGGTTGCTGCACAGTGAGGCCGGTAGACCTGATTGTATGTGTGGTTCAGGACGGGCAGCGCCATGGAGCGGCGCGCCATCACGCCCCCGGTGGGCTCTCCGGTGGGACGGCCGCTCTACTTGCCGCCGCAGGACAAAAGCCTTTTGTCGTTGGACAAGATCGCTAAGCGGGAGTGTAAAGTTCTGGTGGTGGATCCAATAAGCGGGGAGAACATCTAGGAAGACATCTAGGAGAACATTAAAGAACGCCTACCAGGTCATCTAAAAGGACACCCGGGAGCTGGACACTAGGGTCAAGGAGGGCATCGAAATGTCCTTGGGTGCCTTGAAAGGTGCTATAAACTTTGAAGCGCCATTGTTTTATCGTTCTCACACTGTGTGCAATCTTCACTACAGCAGATAATCATCAATACTCATGGGCACGTATTCCTTATCTTTTGCAAGGAACGACTAATATTACAGCAGCTTCCTGATAAATGATTGTATTATACTGCCCCCAGATGGCCAAAGTGTACACACAAAGGCACTATAAAACCAAACCATCCAACCAACCATTTGCTATCTGCTATTTTTTTGTTTTTTTTGTTCCCCAGGTCAAAGGCCAAATTGTCTAATATGAAAGTATTGCTTTGGGGTCATCTTGGTGCCAACGAACTATGTTGAAGTGAGTTGAGGAGTTTCAGTTTGTGCATCTGCCACCATCTTGTAGAATGCAGATTTTTGCCATTTGTGGTTGGGCTCTGTCCCAAAACCTGGTAAACAACAGAACACTGTCATCATCATCATTATCATTATCATTATTATTATTATTATTATTATTATTATTATTATTATTATTATTATTATTATTATTATTATTATTATTGATCCATGTTACTACTAGGGAAGAAATTTAAGAGGACATTTTTGCAGTGTTATCGTACATCAGCTTCAACTATCAACTTGAATAAACTTAACACAAATCACGACACAATATTAAGTTTGTGCTAAATAATGCCTTTAAATATGTTTCTAAGAAAAAAAATGCGTCAAACGTCAGTGTTCCATTGTCTTTCATGGGAATGTCGCCCCGACCAACATGGCCGCCACATAGGTTAGCCAAGCGCACGGACTTACCGCCACAGCGCCAGTAAACAACAGCGGCCAATTCTGGATCTACCAGACTCACGACTCCTGCACCTGCACTGGGCACTTGTTTCTGTTCCTGTCCATCTCAAATCCATTAAAACGAGTCCCGTGAAATGGAGGCTGAACACACAGCAACAACCTCACCGACCGTTTTGCTGCCTTTTGAGAAACCTCCACCACCACGCCACTCCTTACAAGTGCTTATCACTTGACCCACTCAGGTGCTATCATTTGCAGTAAATAACCAAAGTAGTTTTCTTTTATATCTGATGTGAAAGTCAATATAAATCAAAAGTCGTTGTAGGCCTATTTGTCATTCTTTTGTGAGGATGCTCTAGCAAATCTGCGTGTTCATTTCTTCAAGATATACAAAAACATTTTCTAAATGTTATTTTCATTTGAACTTATCTCAAACATTGCGGCACAGCTTGCAAAAGTGGCGTCGCGAAACGAATGTATAGTAGCTTCACAGGTGAATAGACGTACGTGTCCAGTTCTTGACCAAAACGTGCCTGCACCGCCAGTCAGTGGACAAAAATATATTGCGTCGGTATTGAACTAAGCACTACCATTGAAAATAAATGGGGAAAAGTTAAGCGATCGGTCTCCGTTCGCATGTCAGGTAATGGGTTCGAGCCCCAGTGGAATTAAAGTAGCATGTTGTACATTCGCAAAAGAGGGGTCCGATTTGTTCGTCTACTTTCCCGCACAGGCAGAACACGCAGGACGCGATTTTTTCTTTTAATTATTTTCAGCAATGTCGTGGAAATTGTGCAGATTTTGCTCTGTTTATATACAGATATTCCAGAAAGTGGAAACACCGGTTCCATAGTGTAGCGGTTATCACGTCTGCTTTACACGCAGAAGGTCCTGGGTTCGAGCCCCAGTGGAACCAGCTTTTTTTTTTTTGTCGCGTTTTTATAAAGATTGTGTTTCAACGTAGTGTACAGTATATTCATCCATAAACGTGTGGCTTATAAAATTTATAAAATTGTCTCTGCACCAAAATGGAGATGCCGGGGATTGAACCCGGGACCTCATACATGCGAAGCATGCGCTCTACCACTGAGCTACATCCCCACATGCGCAGTACGAGTTTCACTATGAATAGATAAAGCCAAGCACAACCGTTAATTTTTTTTTTTTTTTTTTTTTTTTAAATAATATATAAGCCTTTGAGCGTCGCTGACGTATTCACAAACTGTTTGCAACACGTTGGGTTACGTTTAGTTCTTCTTTATGGCATCTTTTTTTCTTTTCAAAACGCCTAGTTAGCCGTGAGCAGCTTATTCCTCACAAGGGTCGTGGGGGGTGCTGGCGCCTATCTCAGCTGGCTCTGGGCAGTAGGCGGGGGACACCCTGGACTGGTTGCCAACCAATCACAGTATATATATATATATATATATATATATATATATATATATATATATATATGTATATAAATTTTTAATGAAGAAAATATTGCCGACTAACCAACTGAATGGACTGTTACTTTTCCAGCTAGGTGATAGACGGGACCAAAGCGTGCCAGCTATAACGTTCCCCAAGCTATCAACCACTTGCTAGCTCACTTGTTTTTTGTTTTTCACTCACTCACTCACTCACTCAGACACAAACTTACATGGTCTCCCACGTGGGAAAGCAAACCTACGCCAACCGCCACCGAAGGTAAGTGACGGTTCTACTCCCTCATCTGCAGCCCTGGCTAGCTCACTTGTTAATGAGGTGTGTCGTCGAGTGACGTTTTGGAGCGCCGTGACGATTGACGCTGGGTTGGATGCGCCTGCTACCACGGATTTGATGAAATAAGACTTAAATAAATAAATAAATAAATAAATAGGGGACGTTGATATGTCTAAATAAGCCAATGTTCTTGGCTAATTTGTAAACAACATAAGTTTCCGAAATTTATCATTTGATGAGTTGGACTTCCATCATTTATGCTCATGGGGGTGTAGAAACCAGACAGATTTGTTTAAGTATTTTATTGTTTTTCAAAGTGGAATGGAAGTGATTTATTTACAAAAGTTTGAGAGATACAGAAAGTAAGGCTGACTGCTGGCTTTATGATGACCATGTCACATGAGCAATGTCACAGAGGGGGGGGGGGGGGGGGGGGGGGGGGGGGGGAAAGAGCAATGTCACATGGTCGTGTCACAGCGTCACGCTCGCCCCTTGGGCTGGGCGCTGTCGGGGTTGGGTGTGGGGAGGATCCAGCGGCAGCATTCCGACATTCGCATGTTCTTGTCCACGGCGCAGCTGGTGCAGTAGACGATGCCCAGTGCCAACATCACCACCAGAAACACGCACAGCGGTACCAACAGCGCTACCAGCAGCCAACTCTTGTCATGTTTACTTTTGTCGCGGTTTTGTTCGCCTTCACCTTCTTGACCTCCGGTCGTGGGGCGGGCTCCCTCGTCGTCGCTCCGCCCCGTCTCGGGCGGCCGCTCTGTCCGGTACCGCCTCGACGAGGGGGCGTCCCATCGGTCTAGGCGGTCGTCAGAGTCGTGGGCTTCGGGGGCGTCCGTCAGCCATTGGACGTCAAAGTGGGGCCGAACGGTTCGCGGGCCGTCGTGGTCCGATTCCGGTACGTGGGCATGGTCGGTCGGGTCCGGCATCATCGTGGAGTATTCTTCGTCGGCAGGCACCGGCCGGCAGCCGAGTCCGTCGGCCTGCAGCTCGTAGCCGTCGTCGCAGTAACACTGGTAGCTGCCCAGGTAGTTGAGACACTGCTGCTGGCAGGGCGACGCCCCTACACACTCGTCCACGTCCTGGCACGTACCGTTGCTCGACAGCTGGTAACCGTGGCGGCAGGCGCATGTGAAGGAGCCCTCTGTGTTCTGGCAGGCGCCCTCGCAGCTGCCCTCATCCTCGCACTCATCCACGTCCACGCACTCGCCCTCGTCGTCGGGCTGGTAGCCGTCGTGGCACGCGCAGTGGAAAGTTCCGGGCACGTTGACGCATGCCTGCGGACACGGCTGCTGCCGACACTCGTCCACGTCGGAGCACCGCCGCCCGTCCGGGCCCATTTGGTACCCTGGGGGACACGTGCAGCGGACCCCTCGAGACGTCTCCGCGCAATCGTACTCGCAGCCCATTTCCACGCACGCCGCTTTGACGCGAGGCGACGCGCTAGGTGTGGTGGAAGCGTCCGAAGAAGAAAGCTCCGGAGGGTCTGTAGGGTCTAAGGGGTCCAGCTCGCAGGTGTAGCCGTCCCCGCCGAGCGTGTATCCCTCCGAGCAGTAGCAGTAGTAGTGTGAGTCGGTGTTCTGGCAGTGCTGCTGACACCCGTGGTCGCCGTCGCACCAGTCCTGCTTGGGCGCCGCGGCATGCGCCCCGCAGAGCGGCGCATCCCGGGACCAGCCCACTGACCCGTCGTCTCTCTCCATGCACAGCACCGTCTGCTCGCCGGCGGAGTCGGCCCCCGAGGGCCCGGCCGGACAGGGGAGGGTGGCCACCGAGCCCAACGGCACGTGGCTTAGAACCCGACTGGTCAGCTGGAATTGCGTGGCGTACGTGGCCGGCCCCTGCCCCTCGTCCTCCAAGGGAGGGCACATGCCCCTGGAGGGGTACTGGCACACGTAGCCATCCAGCGCCAACCCGCACGAGCCGTCCAGCCACTTGAAGTTGTCGGCGTTGTCGCTGTTGAGGTGGGCGCCGTCTGCCGTGTTCACCGTCATGGCCACGCAGCGCGGCGCAGCACACGCGCCCGCTGCCTCTTCGCGCAGCCAGTTAGTGAACTGACCCTCCTGGTCACCTACGGGCATAACAAACATCGCAAGGTCACGCCACACATAACATTAATCTATCCATCCATTTTCTTAACCGTTTGCTCCTCACAAGGGGTGTGGGGGGTGCTGGAGCCTATCCCAGCTGGCTTCAGGCAGTGTACACCTTGAACTGTTTGCCAGCCAACCGCAGGGCACACAGAGACGAACAACCATCCACACACACACAAGCAAACCTAGGGACAATTTGGAGCGCCCAATTAAACTGCCATGCATGTCTTTAGAATGTGGGAGGAGAACGGAGTACCCGAAGAAGAACCACACAGGCACAGGGAGAACATGCAAACTTCCAGGAAGGCCGGAGCCTGGACTCGAACCTGCATCCTCAGTACTGGGAGGCGGACATGCTAATCACTCAGTCACCGTGCCACCCCAAACATTTATCTAGTCAACTCAATTTATTCATCTAACCCAATATAAAATACTATGTAAATCTGATCTGTAATCCCTGGTTTAATTTGATCTAACCAAACACAATCTGGTCTAATCTACTCTAATCCAGTTGAATCTACTCTAACCAAACATAACTCTATCTAATCTAAAGTAATGTAAACCAATCTAATCTACTCTAATCTAATCTAATCTAATCTAATCTAATCTAATCTAATCTAATCTAATCTAATCTAATCTAATCTAATCTAATCTAATCTAATCTAATCTAATCTAATCTAATCTAATGAACAATCTAAACCAATCTACTTTAACCAAATTTCAATATCCCTTATCTTATCCCGAATCTAACCTATCCCACATAAATTCATCTGACCTAACCAATCATATCGTCACCCTCTTAAAATAATTGCAAATGTCATGTTTAAATAATCACCTCATGATGCAAATGGTTAGTTTTGTGTTTCCCTGAAAAATCATAAAACATGATTTAGGTGATTATTTTAAGAAGGAGTCGATATATAATTTAATACGATTTAAATAATGTAATCTAATCGAGTGTTCAACCTGTGGTGGTCGCGCTTTGTTGCTGCAGCCACTAGAGGTCAGCAGAAGGAAGCAATAGTTGGGGTGGGGGTGTTTGGTTCTCTTCCCTGCAGGCGCTCACTCTACTTTGTTCATAAACCGGAATTTTAAATTATAAATAATGTACACAATTCATTCATTCATTCATTTCCTTGACCGCTTAATCCTCACAAGGGTCGCGGGGGGTGCTGGGGCCTATCTCAGCTGGCTCTGAGCAGTAGTCGGGGTACACCCGAGACTGGTTGCCAGCCAATCGCAGGGCAATGTACACAATTGATTATTATTTATTTTGATTCTATTGTGGTTTTTTTTTTCCCAAGTTTTGTCAACCGAAGAAACTGCTAGGTCAAAAACAATCTAATTTGGATCAAAAATTGGGTCAGTTTGACCCAACTTCCTGGGGTGTTTTATGAAAAACAACTCAAAGTTGACCCAAGTTAGTGAGTCACTTCAATTTTAACCCAGCAGTTTTAAGGGCGGCAAGCCAAAGGCAACCCTGCATGCGCCACCCGACCCAACTCACCCGTCACCCAGACGAAGCCCCGCAGCGGCCGTGTGGAAGAGCACTGCCGCGGCGCCCGGTGCAGGCCGATCCAGAGGCGTAGTCGCAGGCGGGCGCCGCGCGGCTCGGCGCCCTCCAGCAGCCGGTGCACGGCGTCGGCGGCCCGCCGGTCGTGCAGCGTGGCCAGCGTACCGCCGCGCTCCCGGCAGCCGCGGCCCGCCTCCCGGAAGGTTCTCCGATGCATGAATACCACCAGGCATCCGCGCGGGTGGCACAGCGCGTCCTTCTCCATCAGCTCGCTGGCATCGCCGGCGGCGGCCTGCGCCAGCCACAGCAGCAGCAGCCAGGCGACGCACGCCCCCGCCAGCCGGGGGCGCAGCGTGCCGACACCCCTCCCGAGCGGCCGCATCGCAAAAGGAAGCTGCGATAAAAAGAAGAAGATCCTTAAGTATCCCAGTCGAGTTGGGTGCTGTCGCCGGCTGGTACCAGGACCGGAAGTGCGACCTGAAAACGGGATGTTAATGACCTGTTTGGGTTTTTCCAAATCAGGTGAAGATTTCACGTGTGTCGCCTCTGCCCAGTTCGCCCGCGACTGAAGGAGAGGATGGAGGGCTGGGAGGGGGGTTCGGGGGGCGTGGGGGGTTCGGAGGAGGAGAAAATTAGTGAGTGTGTGGGGGAGTTGCTGTTGCAACGTTGAGGAAAAAAATTGCATGTTTTTGGAAGAAGAAGTCGGGGGTGCAGGAAGAAGTGCAATAAAGCCTGGAGGGGCTTCACTCAGTCAGCATGAGCATGAGGGCATTGGTAGGGGGGGTTATGAAAAACATAAGACCACACACACGTCTGTCTTACTATCTTAGTGGGGACATCCCATTGACGTAATGCATTTCCGAGCCCCGTATCCTAACCTTAACCATCACAACTGATTGCTAACCCTTACCCTGCCAATCAAAACCTGAACTCTAAAACCAAGTTTTGACCCTCGAAAACAAGTCTGGACTTGGACCAAAATGCCCCAACAATGACATGCCGGTCCCCACAATGACAGTTAAACCGGTAATGGTGCACGTGTGTGTGTTGGACGCAGGAGAGGAAAGAGGAAATGCCAGATGTGCATGAGAATTGAGGACGGCCTCTCAGGAGTATATTTTGGGGTTACCTTCGAAATGGACCACCTAATCTGCGCGTGCGCGCTCGTGTCTGTTTGTGTGTGTTTTGGCAGAGTTGAGGCGTTGAGTAGGACAGAAGCAGCAGCACAAGAGCAAGAAAGAAAGAAAGAAGAAAACCTGCGACTCCCGAAGAGCCTTCTGGTCTTGGTTCCCTCCCCCCTCTCCATCTTTTGGCCTTCCCCACCGTGTCCTCGTCATCACCTTCAGCCCGAACCTCCTACTCGTGTCGCTGTCTGCTTTGGCCATTAGCGGCGGTGTTGGTGCTGGCGCTGGCCCCGCCCCCTCAGACATTCCAGCGGCGATGGATCTCGCAGACGTCGGCAGGCAAGAGCGCCGGCTCGTCTTCCGAAGGTGATGCCGAAGCTCCGCCCACAGGAAGTAGATCAAGGTACGTGACAGACTCCGTTTTTGTTTTGTTTTTTTGTCAGACTCCGTTTTGTGCTTCGTTGCACAAGTGCGACAACGTCATTAGCACCACTTCCTCCTCCTCTTTCGTTCATTTTGTCAATGTGCAATAAATTTAACATTTAATACACCTGCTCCACAAACACACCTGAGAGTGACACCTTAGAACATATATTTAAATGCTCATCTTCAAAATTAGTGTCAAGATTTGGAAAAGAAAGGCGCCCTAATAAAGAAATAATCCATTTTTTTGTGAAGTGAGCAGCATTTATGTTTGTTTTGGGTCGGAACAGAACCCACCGACCCAACATGTGTGCGTGTGTACGCCAGATCAAACACTCGTTCACTCTTCCCAACCGCTGGTCTCCCATGTCACATATTCACACACGCGCACGGATGTGCACGTGCACACAGACTGGAGCAATTAGCTGCGGCCTTGTGTGTGTGTGTGTGTGTGTGTGTGTGTGTGTGTGTGTATATACATTCCTGTGTGCGCACAGGTTCGATCCCCCACGCCATGCAGGCTGAAAACGATGCGAGCCGTCCGCTCCCTGAGTGATGATGAGGAAATACCTTTGTGAAGTTTCTGACCCCTGCCACTTTGACCTTCCAGCTTGCAGCAGTTGCGTAGTGAGAAACACACACACACAGAGCAGAGGTAGAAGTCATGGAAAGTTTGAGAAATGAAGAAAGCAGAGAGCATGTGGAAAAGTAGGACAGCATGGAGGCTCGCATGAGAGTGAAGGGGTGAGGGAATGAGGGGGTGAGTGAAGGAGTGAGGTTGCGGGGTGTTGGGTTTCGGGGGGCCCAGAAGAAGACGGCGAAAGTAAGTAAGCATTTGAGTGACAAACAGAAGCCTCACAAAAGCTGCTGACTTGGAAGAAAGCAAAAGTATGGAAAGAGCTGACTGATTAGCAACAACTTTTCCGCAAAGCAAGCCAAGCGCACACATGCACTGTTTTTGTGTGCGTGTGTCAGTGCGTTAGATTACATCTAATTCAGTTACATCCAGTTAGGTGACTTCCAGTTGGGCACTGTCAAGGCCATTTAGTTCCACTTAGGACCAGGTAGTGTTGGGTCTAATCATACTCAATAAGGTCAAAATATTGTAGATTGAATTGGGTCCAGTTAGATCCAGTTGGGTCCGGGTACTTGAATAGTTTTAGGTCCCTTCAGATCCTGTTAAGTCAAGTTACTGTAGATTTCACTGGCTGCAGTTAGATTCAAGTGAGTTCCAGCTTGGTCCAGTCAGATCCAGTTGGGTCAAGTTAGTTCCAATTAGAAACTATTAGGTCTGGTTTACTGAAGATTGTTTGGTCCAGTGAGGTTCAGTGAGATAGGTCAGGTCAGGTGACCTCCAGTTTTGCTGTGTCAAGTCCAGTTAGATCCAGTCAGGTCTAGTTAAATCCAGTCCTGTTCGTTTATTGCTGTCAGATCGAGCCAGTCAGGTTAAATCCAGTCCAGTTTGAGTTTTACCCAATAAAATCGAGTCCTGTCCAGTTGGATGCAGTTGTGTTGCAGTTTTGTGTTTGTTGGCTGGCTAAGACGTGCAAGAAGTTCAGTTGTCGCCATGGAAACGAGAGAAGGTCCTGGAAGAGGAATGTTCACATTGTTTACATGAAGAGTTCACTAGTCTTTACCTCAACCTTTCACCCGTCCTCCCTTCCCTCCTCGTCTCTTCCTTCACTTCCCTTCTTCTCCTCGTCATCTTCTCCTCAAGGCCTCTTTGCTGACTTTTCTTCCATCTTTCATTCAGGCCTGTTGAGGATTAGCTTGTTGCTCCTGGCACAGCAACTCTTTCTTTTCTTTTCCGAGTCATCATGTGACTCTGACTTGGTGGATTCTTTTGTCTTTCTGTGGTGTCGTTCGCGCTCGCACACGCGCACGCACATACACCACAAGGGAAATATTTGAATTCAAGCGATATATTTTCTTGTCACATGTTCATCTGGGAGAGGGTTTGTGGTAGAGAGACTGTGTGAGAGATGTCTATGTGTAAAGGACAATCGTTCTATTTGCCAAATTTTCTATAATCTTCGACCTCTTTATTTTGCAACTTCCGGTTTGTCGACGTTTTACTTTGAAGGGATAAAGAAACGGGTAACAGCTGAGGCTAGGCGCTGACTTGACACCGTATATGAAGACGCGTTTGAAAAAGTAAACAAAAGATTCACAGTCGACAAATTCAACAGTTTAACGATTTGAAAGTGGCAACAAGGTAAAGAATTGTGCTTATGTGTCAAAAGATTTATGTTTGTGATTAGATTTTTAGTTATTAAATTAATCGCTTCTGGTTATGCTCAACGTGTATGACTGATGGCGTCATGTTTATTTTCTTGCTATTACGTTGTAAACAGTTTGTGTATGAGCCAAAAAAAGGCAGTAAAAAGAAACCTCAGACCACCAGTAAAGCGTTCATCATTTCAAGCCGCGCAACAGTTTGTGTGAAACATAGTGAGGCACAGTGTGTGGCGCCCCCTCTTGGCCACTACAAAATGCTCTACAAACGGAATTGGAAGAGTTATTATAAGAATTTATTATTATCACAATAATAAAAATCATTATAATAAGTCATCTTGGTGTAACAACCTTGGCTGCGCCCCCTGCTGGATGGTGACGTCATATTTGTCTCGTCAAGTCAAATCTAGTCTCATTAAAATAAATTAAAAAAAATCATAATACTAGAAAATTTAACAAAAAAGAACATATAATAAAAGCATTAATTTTACACTTTACACTCCATATGACAACGCTGTTTTTGTGAGTCAAGGGGTGGAGGCTTGACAATTTTGACAGCCGCCATGCTGAGTCCAGCTCGTCGTCAACGTTTCTTTAAAACACACTCTTGCCACAAAAAACAAAACAAAAAAACCAATCAACACGCAAATAAATAAACAAACAGCAGTTGCACACACATGTATGCGTTTCACTGCAGGACACACTTGTCCTTGTCGCTGTACTTCCTCCTCCTCAGCGCCAGGCCGCGCTCCAGACGTTCGTCCTCTTCCAGTGCCCTGCAACACACACAACCCCACACACACACGCACACCCCATGATGTGTGTGTGTGTGTGTGTGTGTGCATGCTGAAAGTGGTTTGCCACGCACGTACCCTCGCTCCTTGGCGTCCATGTTTCTGATGACATCATCGCGCTTGTTGACCAGCGCCACCAGCTGATGCAGGAGGATCTGCTCACGCTCTCGCTGGGCGTGCGTCTTCTGCCAGTCTGCAGTGCACACACATGAACGCACGCGTGCTCAGAAGGGTCACATGACACGAGGCGAGCGGCGCCAGGGCGCTCGGCTCACCTTCGACGGCCATCGAGACTCGCAGCTCTTGGTTCAGCAGCTCGAAGCGTCTCTCCAGGTCCTGCTCCTCCTGCCTGTCGTCATCATCACCACCACCATTATCATCATCATCAACATCATCATCGTCGTGATCATGTGACCTACAGCAATTCTAGGTGGTCTTGTCTTCGTATCAAGGCGTTCTTCTTGTTGACCAGCGTGAACCACTCCTGGATCAGACGCTCCTCCTCAGCGCGGTCGCTTCCTGTTGTGTCACATGTACACACACCCCTCAAGTTGTGCACACTTGCGCGTGCGCCATGTGCGTGTGTGTTTGTGTGTGTGTTTGTGGGTGCCACACCGCTTTCCATTAGGCTCCTGAGGCGTCGCTCTACCACCCCCGCCCTGCTGTCTATGTGCTTTTGCTCCACCTCCAACGCTGCCATCTCCCTCAGCACGTACTGACTCGTGTCCGGAACACACTGACCACGATACGCGCACAAACATGGAAACAGGGAAGGATGGAGAGGAAGGAAGTGAGGAAGTTGGAAAGGAGGAAGGAAGGAGGGAAGGTTGGATGTGAGGAGGAAATGAAGGAAGGAAGGATTTAAGTAATAGAAGGAAGGAAGCAAGGAAGGAAGGAAGGAAGTGAGGAAGTTGGTAAGGAGAAAGGAAGGAGGAAGGTTGAATGTGAGGAGGAAATGAAGGAAGCAAGGAATGAAGGAAGGAAGAGAGGAAGGAAGGAAAAGAAGTAAGTGAGGAAGTTGGAAAGGAGGAAGGAAGATTGAACATGAGGAATAAATAATAATAAGGAACAAAGGAAGAAAGGAACAATGAAGGAAGGAAAGGAAAGAAAGGAGGAAGGATATAAGTAATGGAAGTAAGGAAGGAAGGTTTGATGTGAGGAGGAAATGAAGGAAGGAAGTAATGGAAGGAAGGAAAGGAAGGAAGTGAGGAAGTTGGTAAGGAGAAAGGAAGGAGGAAGGTTGAATTTGAGGAGGAAATGAAGGAAGGAAGGAAGGAAGGAAGGAAGGAAAAGAAGTAAGTGAGGAAGTTGGTAAGGAGAAAGGAAGGAGGAAGGTTGAATTTGAGGAGGAAATGAAGGAAGGAAGGAAGGAAGGAAGGAAGGAAGGAAGGAAGGAAGGAAGGAAGGAAGGAAGGAAGGAAGGAAGGAAAAGAAGTAAGTGAGGAAGTTGGAAAGGAGGAAGGAAGGCTGGACATGAGAAATAAAGAAAGGAAGGAACAAAGGAAGAAAGGAACAATGAAGGAAAGGAAATGAAATGAAAGGAAAGGAAAGAAAGGAGGAAGGATATAAGTAATGGAAGTAAGGAAGGAAGATTTGATGTGAGGAGGAAATGAAGGATTTAAGTAAAGGAAGGAAGGAAGGAAGGAAGGAAGGAAGGAAGGAAGGAAGGAAGGAAGGAAGGAAGGAAGGAAGGAAACAAACAAACTGACCATGTCTTCTTCTTTGGCTTGCTGGGACTCTGCACAAACAAACATACACACACACATAGTGAAACAGACGAAGCCCTTTCCTGTGTGTGTGTGTGTGACTTGAGGTTCTGACCTTGTACCTGTGCGCGTCCTGCAGACGCACCGATGAGTTCACCATCACCCTGAACACAACATCAAACACGAGTCACACCGAAAGAAGAAGAGGAAGAAGAGGATGAAAGGAGAGGGCGTGTGGAGCTCACCTGTGGAACAGGAGGCGTGGCCTCTTCTGCAAGGAATAAGAAGCGCAACAACACATGAACACTCTCGAGTGCTGAAATCGAACAATTTAACTATCAATGCTAACCTGCATTAGCCTGTTTATGGTCTCACATGATACGTTAGCATTATGCTAGCAAACCAGCAAACAAGATGGTTTGGTTGAACATTTGGCCGTTTCAATATACAGTACAGTCAACCCCTGTTAGTTATTGACACCCCAATTAAAAGCTTTATAATTGTCTGTAGATGGCGGCAAAACACTACTTGCACTTTCTGGTTGGTCTTGGGCCGACTTTAGCGCGAAGATGCCACAAGATGGTGCCAAAACCACATTGCGAACTGCATGATTGGATTTCTTCAGAGTAGACTAACCTTTAAGCGGCCTCTTGGCTCTCGGCGGCGGGACCAGCAAGGCGGCTCCTCCCTCGCCCGGCGCGTCGTCGGCGTGGCTCCGGACGTGCGTGAAATGACTCCGCAGCTGACTGGCGTACGTCATCACCATGAGGCGGTCCGGAACACCAACCATGTCAGCCGGCTCCAGGAGGCGTGGCACGCCCACAGACACCAAGGCGGCGAAGGCCTGGGGGGGAAAGGCCAAGTCAAATCATGCCATGTTGTCATGGCGCTTATCTCATTGATGAGTTTGAGACGTCCCGTTTTGTTGGTGGCCCTTGAACGCAACTCTGAGATGCTTGTTTAGCGCACTTGTGCTGTTGCAATTTGCTTGTGCTAATAAAGTTTTGGCACAAAGTAGCAACTGAAATCATCCGCACGTTTTGCAGCAGGCCTGAGTAGTCATCAAAATTCCACTGCGCTAAGATATTTCCAAAAGAACTTAAATGATTCACTTCAAATATGCATACAGTGTACATGTACACAAACAATTTGTAAAAGTTGAATACAAAATGTAACTAAATAGAAGTAAAGGAATACTTAAGTCATTGAACAATTTGCATCAGTGAAAAGTTCATATTTTGTTCAGATTGAATTTGATAACTTCATTATTTTGTATGTACAATTAATACCTTTAAAAAGTAATTGTACTTGCTGTTGACTGATGACGACATCACCTGTGCTCACCTGTTTTCTTGGTTTAGTCAGTAAACTGAGCCATGATTGGTCGTTACCTACTTCCTCAGCACAGGTGATGTCATCATCAGTCAAGTTAAAAGTAGAAGAATTACTTTTTAAAGGTATTAATTGTACATGAAAAATAATGAAGTTACCACCTAATATATATAACAAAATATTAACTTTGTACTGCTGAAAATGGCTCAATGAGTCAAGTATCCCCTTAAAAACAAACATTTTGTATTATTATGCCTTTTTTTTTTTTAAGAAAAAAACTTGTAGTCAAAATAAACTAAAACAAAGGTTAATCTTATATGAGTAAAGTTTATTTCAAGAAATACACAAAAAGGAAAAATTGCCATATTTTTTGTTAATTTTTCAAGAAAATACTGCGGAATATCATCACATGAAAAAAAGTTTAAATACATTAAAAAAAAATTATTATTATTATTTTTTTTATATATTAGGAGATTTTTAAAAATTGTGCCACTATTTGAACATCGCTCCTTACTTGTTCTTCTTGGATTGCCAAATGTTTTTTTGGGTGCTGAATGGCATCAGTGTGCAATGAGCCCTGACCCGCAATGATGACATCATCAGTACTGAGGCCACTCACCTTCTTGTTGTTCAGTTCCATCTCGTGACCTTTCAACTCCTGAAAATCTCTGAAGGGACAAAACGAGGATGGTGCGTGACAGAACGGCAGCGAATGGTTGAGTGATTGACAGGTGTAGCGTTACATGAGGTCGGGGTGGAAGTGATGCAGGAGGGCACAGAAGGCCAGGCCGTTCTTCCAGGAAGCGCTGAAGTCGGTGACCTTGACCCCCGCGTAGCCAGCCGTCACCTCCTGGCACCACTGCAGCAGAGACTGGCTGGAGGTGACCAGGCCCTGCCGGAGGTCGAACACGTTAGCATGTTAGCGTTTGACTCGCTGTTGCTGCTGCGTTTGCGTTTACCTCGCCGCCGTCACCGCCGTCGTCCTTTCCGTCAGCCTCCTCTCTGATTGGCCCAGCGCTGCTGTTATCATGGCGACCGGTGACACTGCATCGCTCCGAAGGCCTGACGCGGATGAAGATCATGATCATCATCATCAACCTCATCTTCAAGCAACAGCATGGTCCTCATAATCCGCATCATCACCCCCATCGTTGTTAACCTCATCTTCATCATCGCCTTATCATTCTCAACATCGTCATCACCATCCTCATCTTCATCTTCAATGTTGTCATCATTATAGCCTTACTGTCAAAATCCACATCTTCATACTTATTGTCAACATCGTCGCAACATTATCATCTTCATCCTTATCATTCTCATCATCGTCATGCACATCCTCATCGTCAACATCATCATCCTCATCTTCATCCTTATCATTCCCGTCATCATCCTCATCATTCTTAACATCCTCATCTTCATCCTTATCATTCTCATCATCGTCATGGTCATCCTCACCGTCAACATCCTCATCTTCATCCTTATCATTCCCGTCATCATCATCATCATTCTTCACATCGTCATCTTCATCCTTATCATTCTCATCATCCTCATCCTTATCATTCCCATCATCATCATCTTCATCATTAACATCCTCATCTTCATCCTTATCATTTTCATCATTGTCATCTTCATCATCTTCTTCATTCTAACCTTTAACATCATTATAATTCTCATGATCGTCCTCATCTTCATCATCATGCCCATCTACATCATCATCCTTGTGATCCTCATCTTCGTCATCATTATCATCATCATCATCATCATACAATCCTCATCTTCATGATCATTATCATCTTCATCCTGACCGTCATCATTCTCATGATCATCCTTATTTTCATTTTCATCATTCTTATCTTTCTTATAATGCATGAACATTCTCCTCATCTTCATTCTCTCATGCAGCCGCTCATCTTGAGGTTGTGTATGTGTCATGATGTCGTCACGGTAACTTACACGCTGTCTCCCGGCGACCTCTGCGGCTGCTCGGCCAGCTGCCGTGCGCCGTCTGACTCCGCATCTAGAATCTCGCCCGGGACGGGAACCAGGAGCTTCCTGTCGTTGGGAGGCTTGTCCAACGCCATCACCTGGATTTTGTCCAATAGGAGACGCTCTTCCTCCTGTAGGTGTTGCTGCTTGGTCGCATGGTCCAAGCGAAGTGGGCTTGCTTTTGGATCTTCTCGCTGGGACACGGCGTCCGGACCACGCTGGACGCTGACACGTTTATCTTCGCAGGTGACATTTTGTCTGACATCATCATTGTCATGATGGCGGGCAGACGGTCTGCAGTGAAGAAAACGTTTGACAAGCTCATCAAATGCTCTTCTCGATTTATTTATTTTTTTACAGTATGCAGAAGTTAAAATTGCGTGCAGCCGGTGTAGTACCACGCTGTGCTACAAGGCAGCACTGAGCTCAACTGGAACACATGCAGCGTAATTAACTCATTCACTCCCAAAGACGTATTTACACGTTTTTAAGTTGTTGTTTTTTTTTCATTAATGAAACAGATGAAGCACACTTTTTTTTTTTTTTTTTTTTAATAACTACCATCGCTTTAAGCTTCCACTTCAGGTCAGAAACTGCATCAAAGCCTTCATACAAAAACTCTAGCAAGCAAAAACCTAAAAAACGTATAAATAAGTCTTTGGGAGTGAATGAGTTAAGAGCAGGAAGAAGAGGCAGAGAAGGTCCCCAATTGTCATCCAGCAGTGTTTGTTCCCACTGAGGAGAGCAAATACGCCTGTATTATTGTATGATCTGGCGTTCATACAACGGGCTTTGGTTTACAGTATAAATATTAACATTCTTATAATCAATTTTGTCTGGTTTAATGGTTTAAACTATTAATATTGGAAATTACAATCAATTTTTTGCAGCCGGTCTCATTCCAATTGTGGGGGTCCAGGGTCTCTGCATGCCAATGTTCATGCAGGCAGGCCATCACGCAGAGCAGACGCCACTCACTTAACCCCGCTGACCCCCCCCCCCCCCCCCCCCCCCCACTCACCCTCCTGTGCGCCCCCCCATGTAGAGCTCAGCCAACCATATGGAGCCCAAATCCTCGTGACCTGGCTCAAACTCCACCTCCTCCACATCAGCACCAGCCTCCGGATGAACAAATGAGTCTAGACCAGGAGTACCAGGAAGGCAAGGGGGACCAGGATGAGCAATATCAACAGCAGGACCAGGAGGAATCGGAGAACTAAGATGAGCAGGAGGACTGCGATGAGTAGAATCAGCAGGGGCGCCAAAAGAATTGAGAGAACCAAGAGGACTACAAAGTCTAGAAGAACCTAGATGACCAAGTGGACCAAGAGAGCTGAGAGTACCAGGAGGACTAGGAAGACTATTAGAACCAAGATGACCAGAAAGACCAAGAGAATCAGAAAGACTTGAATGACCAGGATGACCAAGAGAACTGAGAGTACTGGGAAGACCAGGAGGAGCAGGAAGACCAAGATCAGCAGGATTTCTGATCTCAGATGGTGTGAGGTGTGTCGTGCCATGCTCTTCATCGTCATCTACACGCTTCTCCTCCTCATATGCAATGTCATCAAGCTCCGCCTCCTTGAGAGGTGGCTCAGTCTCTGATTGGCCGCTGATGACTTCCTGATAGTGTTGTCGTTTCTTCTCCTGGCTGCGCTTCACCTCCTTTTGTCCTCCTCCTCTCACTCTTCTCTTCATTTTATGTTCGTCACCTGCTTCCTTCTCCTCTCTATTCACCGTCTTTCTTTCCTCTATCTCTTCCTCCTCCTCTTCTGCCTTCTTTCCTTCTTCCCCACTCTTCTGCTGTTGTTTCTCTTTTCCTTCGTTTGTCCCTTCCTCCGCTCTCCTTTCTTCTTCCCTCCTCTTTTCCTCCTCCTCCTCCTCCTCCCTCTTCTTCTCTTCCTCCTGCCTTCCTTCTTCTTCCTTCCTCTTCTTCTCTCTTTCCTCCTCCTCCTCCTTCTCTTCTTCCCTCCTCCTCTTCTCCTCTCGTTCCTCCTCCTGTTCCTTGGCGGCGAGACGCAGCCTAGCGACCAGACTGAGCTGTGATACGTCTACGGGGCCGGGCTCTGGTTCAGGAACTGCGTAGTGACCTGAGGACACAACCCGGGTTGACGGGTCCACCACATGGTTTAATTGGACCTCCAGTGAACCGTCAGAACTTTGCTGGTTGTCTTCAGCCACTGCCACCTTGCTACAGGACAAAACAAAACGTCATAAAGGGTCAGCTGGATCCAGGTCCTGGAAGCTCAGCCACATGACCCCCTTGTAGTCACGTGATTACATCACTGTCACATCACACAGTGCCATGAAGTTAGAACAGACAAACTTAGATGATGAAATACAGTCAAACCTCGGCTTTCGAACATAATCCGTTCCAGAAGGCTGTTCCAAAAGCGAATTGTTCGAAATCCGAAACAATTCACACAAATTAAATTAACGCAGTTAAGCTAGCGTCATTTAGAACATCACTTCCGGTATGTGCTCTTATTGTGAAACCAAATGGTGACACTTCCGGTTTCGGGCTTAGCAGCGCAACATCAACTTACGAGTAGTATGTGGTAACGTGCGGATGAGGAAACACCGCCCAAACATTCGTAACAAACATTTTAGAAGGAACAAGCTATAGCTGATTCTGGCAAGAAGGTTACAGACAAGAAATACGGACAACAGGACCCACCAGTCATTGACTCACACGCTCGCGCCAGACTTCCTGCTGCTATCGCTGCTGGCGAAGATGATTCTGTTCAAGCGGCCACACGCACGAACGCGAGGGTAAGTTGTGTCACCTGAACTCGCTTTCCAATGAACAGACTACAAATTATAAAAATTAGGATTCATCTCAGTTACGCAGTTAAAGTTGAACATATCAGATTTAAGGAATAGACAGCTTTGTAGCCTTTTCTCCACTCGGCGAGTGAGTCGCGTTCAGGTACGCTCGGCTTTTTTTCAGTTCGAGAGCCGATTTTTTGGACGAGTTCTGAGACATAAAATTCTCTAATTTTATGGTCGAAAACCGATTTGGTCGAGAACAGAAGCGTTCGAAAACCGAGGTTTGACTGTATATTACATGATGGATTGCGCTAATACAGAAAAATGACTTTGATGATCATTTTACAGGGTATTATTTGATTTGGGCCAAAAAACAAATTCCTGAATTGCGGCGTGAAAATACATTCAAAGGTCCACTGCACGCCACAGAAAACTGCATACTGTATTTACTTTTATTGAACCACAAAAACGTGGCATGATTGTCAAGGAAGTTATTTATATGGCTTGGTGGTTCAAGCACCAGTTCAACACTCACCTCCGTGCCACATGATCCTCAGCCTGGTCCTCTCGCTCCCCCTCAGCTGTTGACATCTGCATTGCAAGTGTTGAAGTCTCCCGGCCTGCCAAATTTGACGCATCGTCTGCTTTAGCATCTTCAACTGCTGATACAGCGGGAGAACAAGGAGGCGTGGCCTTGGCTATGATAGGCCCAACAGGAGCGTCCACCTCAGAACTTTCACTGTCAAAGATAAAGGAGAAGTTCTCACAAGACAAACCAGAACCAGAACTTTGTAAGACTACTAAACAGACAAAATGACGGACAGGAAGAAGACCATTAAATACTGAGATGTCCTCCTCTGCACAAAGCTAGCGTTCTCTGGGCAGAAAGGTGGGACTTGTGTCAACTAGAACTTTCCTGATTGTTTCTAGTTTTCTTCCCAGTGTGCCCCTACCACTTTCCAGAGTTCTATAACGTTCCAGAGCATTACTACAAGTTTACAGCATTTAAAGAGCTTTCCAGACCATTCAGCAACTTTCTGGAGTTTCTACAAATTTCCAGTGTTTCAACCACTTTCCATGGTGCATGACTAGAATCTCCTTCTTTTGAGAACTTCCCAGGGCATCCCTAAGTCTTGCCAGCATTCCTGGAACTTCCCAGAGAGTCTCTAGACCTTCCCAGAGTGTTTTTAGAGCTTTCCGGGGCATGTGTGTAGAACTGTCCAGTATTTGTAGAACTTTCCAGAACATATCTAGAATGTTATGAAGTGTTCGTAGAGGTCTACCTAACCCTTACCCTAACCCCAACCAAAATCCAATTCAGACTCAAACTCTAAAACCAATTCTTGACCGTCAAAAAGCGGTCTGGAGTAGTCGGGCCCAACCAAAATGTCCTCACAAGGACAAGTCGGTCCCCCCAATGATAGTTAAACCGGGAATATGGGTATCATAATGTATCAAAAATACAAACACACACACACGTGCAAGGGGTCATCAGTGGTGACAACAAGGAGAAACTCACCCTTGATTGGCTACCCGCGTCTCTTCTGATTGACTGAGACTTGGATCTGTAAGGCAGCTGCTCATTCTGCTCTCCTCTTCCTGCCCCTTCATGTCTTTCTCCTCCTTTAACCTTTGCATCTCTTTCGCCACTTGCATCTTCACCCTCTCCTCTTCTTGACATCTCCTCTCCTCTTCCTCCTCTTCCTTTCTCTTCTCTTCTTCCTTCCTCTCTTTCTCCTCCCTCAATCTTAGCCTCTCTCTCTCCTTTTCCACCTTTGCTCTCTCATCATCATCTCTCCTCTTTCTCTCCAGATCCTCAGCTTTCTTTCGCTCTTCCTTTTTCTTCCTGTTCTCTTCCTCCTCCATCAATTTGTGCATCTCCTCCTTAACTCTCTGCTCCTCTTCATCCCTCCTCTTTCGCTCCTCATCCTCCTTTCTCTTTTGTTCCTCCTTCTTCCTCTCCTCTTCCTCCCTTTTTTTGCTCTCCATTCTTTCCTTCTCCTCCCTCAATCTCTGCACCTCCTCCTCCTTTCGTCTCTGCTCCTCTTCATCCCTCCTCTTTCGCTCCTCATCCTCCTTTCTCTTTTGTTCCTCCTCCTCCTTCCTCTCCTCTTCCTCCCTTTTTTTGCTCTCCATTCTTTCCTTCTCCTCCCTCAATCTCTGCACCTCCTTCTCCTCCTTTAGTCTCTGCTCCTCTTCATCCCTCCTCTTTCGCTCCTCATCCTCCTTTCTCTTTTGTTCCTCCTCCTCCTTCCTCTCCTCTTCCTCCCTTTTTTTGCTCTCGATTCTTTCCTTCTCCTCCCTCAATCTCTGCACCTCCTTCTCCTCCTTTTGTCTCTGCTCCTCTTCATCCCTCCTCTTTCGCTCCTCATCCTCCTTTCTCTTTTGTTCCTCCTCCTTCTTCCTCTCCTCTTCCTCCCTTTTTTTGCTCTCCATTCTTTCCTTCTCCTCCCTCAATCTCTGCACCTCCTCCTTTCGTCTCTGCTCCTCTTCATCCCTCCTCTTTTGCTCCTCATCCTTTCTCTTTCGTTCCTCTTTCTTCCTCTCCTCTTCTGCCCTTTTTTTGCTCTCCATCCTTTCTTTCTCCTCCTGCAATCTCTGCACCTCCTTCTCCTCCTTTAGTCTCTGCTCTTCATCCCTCCTCTTTTGCTCTTCATCCTCCTTTCTCTTTTGTTCCTCCTCTTTCTTCCTCTCCTCTTCTTTCCTTTTTTTGCTCTCCATTCTTTCTTTCTCCTCCCTCAAGTTCTGCGCCTCCTTCTCCTCCTTTAGTCTCTGCTCCTCTTCTTTTCTCCTCTTTTGCTCCTCTTCCTCCTTTTTCTTTCTTTCCTCTTTTTTCCTCTCGTTCCTTTCTTTCTCCTCCCTCAATCTCTGCACCTCCTTCTCCTCTAAGACTCTCTGCTCTTCCTCCTCTCTCCTCATTTTCTCATCCTCTGCCTTCTTCCTCGCCTCCTCCTCGTCCCTCACTTTTCTCTCTTCTTCCTTCTTTTTCTCCATCCTTTCTCTCTCCTCTCTCAATCTTTCCATCTCTCGCTCCTTTTCCACCTTGATCCTCTCCTCCTCTTCACGCCTTCTCTTTCTCTCCTCTTCCTCCTTTTTATTCTGCTCCATCCTTTCTTTCTCACCCCTCAATCTCTGCTCTTCCATCTCCTTCTCATCCCTCCTCTTCCTCTCATCTTCCTCTTTCTTTATTTCGTCTCTCCTCCGCCTCTCCTCCTCAATTTTCTTCTGCTCCATCTTTTGCTTCTCAACTCTCAGTCTTTGAATCTCATTCTCCTTTACTCTCTCCTCTTCTTCCATCCTCTTTCTCTCCTCTTCCTCTGCTTTCCTTCTCCTCTCCTCTTCCTCCCTCTTCATCCTTTCGCTCTCATCCCTCAATCTCTGCAGCTCCCTCTCTTTCACCTCCTTGACTCGCTGTACCTCCTGTCTCTCCTCTTGCATTTTTTGCTTTTCTTCCTTCTTTTTCTCCTCCATCTCTTCTTGCCTCCTGTCTTTCTCCTCCCTCAATCCTTGAGCCTGTGCCACCATTTTCTCCTCCTCATCCTTCCTCTTTTTTCCCTCTTCTGCTTCCTCCTCTCTCCCCCGCTTCTTCCTCCTCTCCACGTCCTGTTCTTGCCCTCGTAAGCGTTTCCTCTCCTCCTCCTCTTGTTGCAACATCTGTCGTGTCTCCTCCTCCCGCCTCCGCCGCTGCTCCTCCTTCATCCTCCTTTCCTCCTCTTCCTTTCTCATCCTCATGAGTCTGGCTTCCTCCTCGTGAACCTGCCGGAGTCTCCTCTCCTCCTCTCTTCTCCTGGCTTCTTTCACCTCCTTATCTCGCTTCCTCCTTCTCTCCTCCTCTTGGCACAATCTGTCATCCCGCTCTCGCTTCTCCTGGAGGAGCCTCTCCTCCTCGTGTCTCCTCCTCTCCTTCAGCTTCCTCAGCTCCTCCTGCTCCTGGAAGAGTCGCCTCTTCTCCACCTCCAGCAGTCTCCTCTTCTCTTCCTCATGTTGCCTCCGCTTCCTCTCCTTCTCTTCCTGCTCTTTCTGGTCCTGCTCCTCTTGCGTCGCTTCTCCCTCCTCATCCAGGGCAGATAACCTAGTGGAAGGCTCCTTCAGCAGGCTGCAGAGGAGAAAGAGAACATGGCTTAACCTTCTCTTTCTCTCCTCCCTCCTTTTTCCTCCTTTCTTTCTCCCCCACTCCTTCTCTGCTCCCCTTCCTGTCCTACTCCTCTCCCTTATCTATTATTTTTTCTGTTTGTTCCTCTCATTAGTTTCCTCCCCACACTCTTGCATTCCGCTACGCGCTCCTTTTCCACCTCTTTACCTTGCTCTCCTTCCCTTTCTTTCAATTCCTTCTCTCCTTTCTCTCCTCTTCCTCCCTTTCTCTCACCTCCTTCCTCTTATTTGACGACTTCCCAGGTTTTCTTTTTCTTCATTCAGGTTTTCTTTTTCTCCGCAAATATCTCTCTCCTCTGACTCTATGCACCTCCATTTTCTTTATCTTTTCTTTCTCCTCACTCGAACTTCGTATCTCTTCTTTCTGTTTATCTTCCTCCATCTATATTTCAGTCCACTCTGCTTCTCTGCTTTTATACTTATTTTTTATGTTGTTCTTCTTTCCTCCTTTCCTTTGATTCATCCACTTCTTTTCCTCCTCTTTTATTATTTATCTCCTCCAATCTTCTCCTCATTACCCTTCATCATCCTTTCCTCTTCTTAAATTTCTCCTCCCTCCTTCTTTCTTCTCCCTTTCTTTCATTCCTCATCTCACTTCCCTTCCACTTCTCTTTTTCTTTCTCCTCTGACCTCTCCTTGCACTGCTTTCACTACTCTTCTCTTTAACTCATCTTACTCCCTTTTCTCTTCCATTCATCATCTCATTCATCTTCGCTTCCTTTTGTTTTCCATTCCTCATCTCCTTTCTTTCTTTCTTTCTTTCTTTCTTTCTTTCTTTCTTTCTTTCTTTCTTTCTTTCTTTCTTTCTTGTCTATCTCTCCTCCCCTTATATTGATCGCTTCCATACCTCTTCATCCTCCTTTTTAATCCCCCACAACTCAAACTCACCCGCCCGAGTCCTGCTCCACAAAGAAGCCTCCCGATTGGCTCCCGCGCGTCCCAATGCCGACATCGTGTAGCGTTTCTCGTCCCGCCTCCACACAGCGACGGAGGTCGTCGGCCTCCTCGTCGCCGTGGAGACGGGTTTGCTTGGGGGTGATAAAAGCTGCCAGGACGCTGGTGGAAGGCCGCTGGGGGGCGGAGCTTTCGCAGCAGGAAAAGGGCCACGGAGGGGGCGGGGCTATGATCAGCTCTGATTGTAATTGGCCGGGACTGGGGGACATAAAAGGCGCTGATCAGGTTTGACTTGCACTACCTTTGTTTGACTGAAGGGAGGCTGCCCAGGCGGGTGCAGGCCAAAGCAAAATGCGTATGGAACGTCCAGCAGGGGGCAGGTCAGCTCACAAACACTTTTTTGTTAGCATGGTGTTAGCTTGGGCGCTAAGCACAGAACCAGGATGGAGCTCACACTCGGTGTATGTGTGCGTGTGTGGGGGTGTGTGTGCGTGTGTATTTTTATGGCCCCACCTGCCCCTCACTAGCTCCTCCAGGTTGGCCATCTTAGAGTCGTGCATTGTGACTGGTCGTCCAGATGAGGGGATGTCATGGGCAGCCGTTGTACTTTGGCTTGCGCTTGGTGTCGTCTCCGTGGCAACAGATGATGCCACCACCTCGGCCATGGTGCCTGCGTAAGAACAAAAAGACTTGTGATGAGGAAGCTAACGAGGGTTGACAAAATTCCAGAGTTTCTCAAAACTGGACATCTTCCATGGGAATAAACATGAATTTGTGGGAATACAATTAGAATTTAAAGACATATTTTGATGGAGTCTTGAAACCATCTTGCTGCAAATGTAACTGTTAACGGGGAGCCAGCCAAGCCAAGTTAAGTCAGCCGCCACAACGGTTATTGATAGGCTACTATCAGGTGGGCGTCGCCATCGACGAGAGACGGAAGTGCTCAGCTGTAAACACCGCTATGCTACTATGTTTTAATGTTGTCATCATGGTGGTAGTTTGTTTGTGAGGTTGTACCTGCAGGCGGGCTACTGGCTGAAGGAGGGAGGGAAGCCTGCGGCAGGGGTGGGCGAAGCGCCGGTGCAGCAGTCTCACAAAGGGCGTCCAGGTCCGGACGACTCAGTAGTGGCACAGCGACGATGTCACCAGCGGGAGGAGGGGCAGAGGGTGGCACTGAGGGAGAGAGAAAAAAATAAGAACAACACTTGGGATTTTTGGTAAGATGCAAATTACTTGTTTACATAATATTTTGATTACTTTGTGTGATATAAAAAGACAACATTTGAATGAAAAGGAGGACAGAGGAGAATAAAATCTATTTTCGGATCTTTTTTTACAGGGGAATAATGACATTTCTATTTCCCAATTAGCATCTATTTTACCTAAATGAAAGTTTAAAAACAAACAGGTCTTAAGCTATGTAAAAGTTGTGCATGTTGACCGTAGTTACATGTGTAAATTCACTTTGGCTTGACTGTCACACTGCAGTGAGATAACTCACCCGATTGAGTGTCGCTGGCAAAGGGTGAAGGGGATGCGGGGCGGCCCACCGACTCTACCACTTGAGCTTTGAAAACTTGAGCGCCACCTAGAGGACACAAAAAATGAAACATGCCTGCAAAGTGAGAGGACGGAGTATGTTACCGGAAAGGTCCCCTCCGCCGCCATGACACCTACCTGACACACCGCTGACGTTAGCTGAAGTTTGGACCACAGGGGGGCGCGACTGGTATGACGCGGCAGCTAAAGGGGAGGCCAGCATGCGTAAGGAGAAGATATGAAAAAAAATGAACAAAACGACAAGCAAACGCAGCCTAAAACAGCACTGACTTTCAGTTTTGGATTTTTTGGGGGGGGACTTAAGTGTACATTTTAAGACATACCAAGGTCTAATTTAGCAAACTTGGCATATAGTGCGTAAGTGGTAGGGAATGAGTCAATGTTTGTGAGTCTGAGCACGCCAGCCTCCATGCTACCTTTTCCTTGAAAGATGGCAGGCAGCAGTGGGGGAGGCGGCGGTGGAGTGATGAGGGGGAGGGGCATGGCACAGGAGGAGTGCGAGGGGGGCGGGGTCCTGGGGGGCTGGGTGGGGTTGGGTGGACCGTCCCCTTGGATGATTGATGGATGATTGATGGATGATTGATAGATGAACGATCAGGGAAAAACAACGAGAGGGAAGATGGAAATAAAGGTAAGGAAGACATATCATGTTTTGTTTGTTCAACAGGAATGGCAGCCACCGGTATGTTCTGACTCAAGTCACAGGAACAGTCAGAGGAGCAGTCACAAGAGCAGTCAGAGGAACAGTTTACGGAACAGTCAAGGGAGCTGTCTAAACAACGAAGGAACAGTTAGTTGAACAGTCAGGTGAAGAACAGCAAGAGATCCATTCAAAAGAACAGGCAGAGGAAGAGTCAAACAATTTCATAACGGAGCTACAGAAGAGCTAAATAAACAGTTAGAGGAAGAGTCACAGGAAGAGGGAGCATTCACAAGAACAGCCAAAGGATTATGGCGGGTCGACTGAGGAACGGTCAGAAGATCGGTCATAGGAACTGTTAGTGGAACAGTCAGAGGATCATCCAAAGGAATCAAGGCACAGTCAGAGGAACAGCGCATTTTTGCGTAGTTTGGGGTGAGCATGCGATAGCAAGAATCTACCTGACACGTTTGTGGGTTCAGGTGGCGGAGGGGCGGGGCGATTGGGCCTTGTTAGAGGGCGCGGAACGGCTGCGTCAGCCGGAGGAGAGAAAGAGGCGGGACGTGAGATAAAAGAAACAGGAAGAAGCGCAGGGAGGGCTTTGACGCCTTGGAGTTTACCTGCCGCTCCGCTAGCGGACTTTCCGTCGCCATCCTCGTCGCTCTCGTTGAAGTCCTCCATGTTGGCCACGTCGGGTTTGACGCTCATCAGGCTGGCGACGCTCTGCATGTCTTCGTCGCTAAACACAATTAATGTTAGCTTAGCTTAGCTGTACTCGGCTAACGTAAGCGAGGCTCTGCACGTCTTTGTCGCTAAACACAGCTACCGTTAGCTCTGTGCAGCTAAACTACGCCGCGCTTGACTACTCACGTGGCTTTTCCCTCACGCACGAAAATGCAGGACAGCGACAGCTTGAGCTCCGCCTCCACCACTTTGACGGACAGCGGCTTGAGCGGCAGCCTGATGTCCGTCTGCGTCGGCGTCACGCTGGCGTAATTCTTCAGGTTGATGGCAGCAGATGCGAGAACCTTGCGGTGGCCTTTGGACTCCTGTTGGATCACACACTATAGTCAGAGGAACAGCTGACGGCATGAACTAGTCAAGAGGTATGCAAAGGAGCCAGAGGAACAGTCAGAGGAACAGCTGACGGCATGAACTAGTCAAGAGGTATGCAAAGGAGCCAGAGGAACAGTCAGAGGAACAGCTGACGGCATGAACTAGTCAAGAGGTATGCAAAGGAGCCAGAGGAACAGTCAGAGGAACAGCTGACGGCATGAACTAGTCAAGAGGTATGCAAAGGAGCCAGAGGAACAGTCAGAGGAACAGCTGACGGCATGAACTAGTCAAGAGGTATGCAAAGGAGCCAGAGGAACAGTCAGAGGAACAGCTGAAGGGATATTCTCGTCAGTGACAATGAAGGCAATTCTGAACAGTCTGAGGATGAGCCAAGAGTTACAACTGATCGAGTTGATTAGGTACGCAGAGAAAAATTCAGAGGAAGGGTCATAGATACAGTCCTAATAACATGAATAGAAACACTGAAGGAATAAAGTCAGGGAGGGCGAAGAAAGAAGAGTCTGAGGTACTTGGTTCTTGTTAGTGGCATGCTGAGGAACAGTTCGCGGATCAGTTGAAGGACTGTTCTGTACGAGGAGAGTCCGAAGAAGAGTTACAGGTACAGCAACAGAGAGCAGACAAAGAAACAGCTCAAGGTATGTTTTGGATGAGTAGCGTGCCAAGATATGGTCAGAGAACAGTCAACGACCAGTCAGAGGTAAAGCTGAAGGAGTTTTATGGTCGGTTGGCGGTCAGGGGAAGAGTCGTGACAAGTCATAGGAAGAATCAGAGGAACAGCTTTCTGGTCCAGTGGCTGGCAGAGGAACAATCAGAGGAAGAAAAAAACAGTGCCCGATGATTGTCCTGTACGTTGAAAGCTGAACCACCGCATACAGTACTCACACCCTCAATGACGAAGGTCCACTCTTTGTCCTCAAAGGCTTCAGCACCCGCTTCCTGGAGACACGCCAACACAACACACACATCACAACATGACCACAACCACAAACCTGACACAATTTGGAGCCTGCCAGCTACCTTGAAGAGCGTCACAGAGATGTCCACGTTCTCCGGGACGGGCCACAGAACCATCCCTCTGTACGGGTTCTTGATTCCGGGCTGCCAACTGTGCAGCTACAAACACACACACACACTTGAATCTGTCTTTATGGGCTAGTAGGTGTGCAGACCTTTTCAAATTGTTAATAAACAATAGGTACGGAAATTCCGGGTGGCAGAAAGAACATGACTCACTAGCAGATTTGAAATGAAAACAAGGCAAAAGTTGTTGTGTTTGGGGGTGCTTGTGTCTGAGGAATTTCAATAAATTAGCCAAACCCTCGATTCTGTAAACTGTCTGAATTCCCTCCAACTATTTATTTCACATCTTTTGAATTGACACATCATACATTCAAAACTATGGTGGTGACATCAAGGCTAAAATCTTCACTCAAGCCATTTCCTGTTTTCTATTGATTTACATGCAAGGGGAAAACCCTTTAGACTTGTAATATTTCTTTTTGTGACATGTCCTATGCATGCAGAGATGCGTCACCTTGGAGCACATGCGCCGGTTCCTCCTGGTCCAAACCACACGCAACTTGTCTGGTTGCCTGCACATACATACAAACACACAATGTTTTGTGTGTACATGGGACATGTTGTGTGTACACTTTCCAGAAGCATCTTGAGGCACAAACTCATGACGATCATGAGGACAGTTGACGTTTGTGTACAGGCGTGTGCCGGATCGTCCACGGGCATAAAGGAAGTGAAAGAGGAAGTTGCACTGTCATCACGTGACATAAGCGTGCGTGAGGTGTATTGGAACACACAACAGTTGTCAACTTTTTGAAGTCAATTTAATACAAAACAATTGACTCGACTGTTGACACTTGTGCTGTTTTATGTTGTTTGTTAACTTGCACGCAAATGGTGTTATGTATTAATCATAAACATGTTAAGTTGTTGAAGGAAAAAAAAAAGAAAGACATGTACACTCAAGTGTGAGTTCAAAGTTCATGACTGCTTTGTTATTACTGCTACTTTGTTGTTACTTTGTTACCTCCCTACATAGCGATCTTTTACGCAATCATTGTTTTGTGTGAATTTTTAAGCATTTTTGGGGGGCAAATTTTATGCGACATACTGTGAGTTGTTGTGGCACCACGCTGGGCGTAATTAATGGTAAGAAGAACAGAGCTGTTTGTGCTCAAAGATTTTGAATTCTCATTAGCAAGGGGTGTCAAACACCATTTAATTCAGGGGCCACTTTCACCCAAATTTGAGCTTAACTGAGCCGGACATGTCCCTGGCCTAATAATAGATAAATATCGACAGGACAAAATAGTTTTTGTTTGTGTGGTATCAAATTTAACGTTTATTGCAAAAATACTTGAAAAGGTTGTCGCGCAACAGCTGAATGATGACGTTGTCGCCTTAAGCTAACGTGTGAGCCTGTCTATGGTGTTTTGAATAACGTGTTAGCATTACGCTCGCAGATGTTACATAAAAGAGATGCTTTGATGTGTATGCCTAAATATGATTTTTTTTTTTTCCCCCCTAAACTTGTGCTGGCGAGTCTTTGTGATTCATCAAAGAGACATCATATCACAGAGTGACAAGTGCTAAGAAATACTTTGTACAAGTATTTTCAGTGTTTTAAATTAATTTAATTGCATTCAAGTGAGCGACTAAACATTTTAAAATAATCACTCGATGCATTGACAGCTGACGCGGGTACGCGCGCGTCCCTCACCGCCATCCTTGCCGGAGGTGCCAAAGAAACACACGAAACGACATTGTCATCAAGAAAATGTATGTCGCGTGTATGTCCACTCACCATTTATCTTTGCATTCGAGGAGCAATTCCTGGTAGGACGCAACAAACTGAAACTTGGAAGCTTTTTTGCCAACACGCTGAAGTCTCTTCCACACTGACGTCATCGTGGACACTCAAAACACGACCCGCGTGGGTCGAAGCGGCTCTAAAGTTCTTCTGGTGGCAAGCACGCGCACACGCGCCGAGCGACGGAATCAAGTCACACTTCGGGAAGTCCCACGAATGTCCCACGAGGCGCGCGACCGCGTCCTGTCCCGCGATTGGTGTGGACTTTCAAACGCACGCGCACAAACACGCAAACTGCTGTTAAGTATTTCAATCTCCACGTCCACGCCAGACTTTGATCCTATTCTTGCCACGCGCCCTTCTGCCGTATGCCGCAAGCCTGAAAGTGGCTTTGGAGTTTCCGCGCTGACTTAAGTGCGGATGCGCGTCCACGCGGGATGACAGCGGGGGACTATTTTTAGGATGATTGACGGGAACAGCCGCGTAGAGGGGCGGGGCGTGACTCAGGGATTCCGACACAGCGCGAGAAGCATGATTTTTTTTAAAAGAAACTTTTTTTGCATGTTGCTCAAACATCTGACCCCGCCCACCAGCGAATGATAAGTGACGTCAACGTTGAAAGCTTGCTTATTTGTTGTTTTGAGTTTCCGGAAGGACGCGCGTCTTGTTTGCGTCTGGCGGCCTCTCGTGGAAACAACAGGTAATATCCCTCCATTCTACACAGAAAAAATGTTGAGTAATATTATACTTGGAAAAAAAAAAAAAACTATTGTAGTTTTATTCATTCAGAAATTCCAAGTAAATTTTGTAAGGACAGTTTAATTATAATTTCTAAGTGAAAATGTGATGCAATACAAATAATAATAATAAAAAACCCTCCATCAGAAAAAAATCAATCTGCAAGCAACTTAACTTCACATTAAACCATTGTCCATTTTCAACAAAACTCATTAACGTCTGGAAAACATCCAGATTTTGAATCTTGTGGCTTCTTGTGAAAATAGGTGGAGTTTTACAGTTTGAGTCCAAGCATAATTAGTATGGCGTTGTGGAAAAACTGGAAACTGACCATATTTGGACATATGGGGCAGCCCTGCAACAGTGACGACATAGCGGGCGTCGCAGCTTTCTTTTGTTGCATCCGTAAACTTTTGTGGGGCACATCCAATATGGCGGGCACCGCAGAGCCAACCAAATGTGAGTCCCATGTGCGAACCACTACGCCACTGTGCTGCTCTACAACATGTAAAGTGTCCCTTGAATATTCACAATTTTTGGCTTTTATGTTGGAGGAGTTGGGGATTGTTGTCGGGAAGATTTTTTTTTTTTTCTTTTAATGCGGATCAAGAAGTACAGAAGTCAAGTGAGCAGACAATAGGTTGCCATGGAAACAGTGGAATCATTTTAATGGCCAAATGCTTTGAAAAGACAAAATAACTTAGAAAAACAACAGAGCTCTCCCGCGACGCCTCGCACGCTTGTCGGCCCACATGCTTCAGAGTTCAAAGGGCAAAGCGCCCTCATTGGCTGATTTCCCGCAGGCTGCGCAGGGAGGTGGCGCAGCTGGAGATCAGGTTGCACAGCTGGATGCTGGACTCCAGCGAGGCGCACGTTTGCAGCTGGCTGCTGGCCCAGCGCATTTTGTTCAGCACCGCCTCTTCGGCGTCCTGCAGCACGGGACGCCGAGCTACCGGACGCAATGCCGCGCTGGGCGGCGGGGGGCGGGCAGCGGTGCCGGCCCCCGGGATGGCGCTTGCGGCTCCGGGGACGATGGCGGCGGGGGATGCCGGCGCGGGCGGGGCTGCGGCCGCGGGAGGGACGGCTCTGCCCCCGGCCGCCGCCCCCTCGCAGTGCTCCGGTCTGGGTTGGGGGACGGCGCCGCCGCAGTCGGCGCTGGCGATGCCATTGACGTAGGTCGGATCGGACGGCGCCGGAGACTGAGCTGCCAGACGCCGCTCTCGCACTTGGGACAGCGCCGCCTGTGCATTGAGGGCTGACAGGACACTCATTTTTAGCGGACTAAAGCTAATAAAGTAGGTCAAAGTTTTGGAAAACTATTTACTGTAGAAAAGTATAGGGAGCTCTTTACTTATTTTCATTAAACTTTTGAAGACATGATTTCTATTAGTCTGGGACAAAAACAAAAACAAAACTTCAGCATTTTGCAAATCTGAAGAGATGTTTAATTAAAATATGCTTATGACATTTCAACAAAGTTGTCTAAAGTCAATGTGTGTGGGTGTGTCTTACCAGGGTTATCCTTGTCAACGTCAGAGTCCAGCTCCTGACACGAGACACAATAGTTCTTGCGTGTGCGGTCCTGCAGTAAAATGGTCTGCAAACAAACAACGCTCAGAATGACACAAAATGGCTCCTGCATGTGTGCGCACACGTGCACGACACTTACTCCGCAGACTTCGCAGCACTCGCCCAGCATCTTGTAGCCTTTGAGGAGGTAATCCCCCATGACCTTGCTGATCTGGTCCTGTCTCTCCCTGCGAGCCTGGATCACCTTCATCTCAGCCTCGGTGGGGGGCTCCCACTCCAAATCTTCTTCCTCCTCTGGCGTTACAGGACCAAATAGAAAAAGACCAATTTAAAAAACAAACAAACTACATTTTACTTGTAATTAAAGTAACATTGTCCATTGTTTTTGTAAATTTTATACTTGGAATTTTAGAATTACAATAATGACCTTTTATTTTGCTGTCTTTTACTACATTCATATCACTTTACATTTATACACCAAAAAAACTGCGAAATTGTAAATTTGAAGTCATTCCCAGCATGTTCCAAGCGTCAAACAAGACTTTGACCCATCTGGCGAACAGCACTTAGCTCAAGTGTGACAAAGTAGCTAGCTGCTAGCTAGCAAAACCGCGCTAACGTTAGCCAAACAACCAAACGTCAAGTTCGCAAAAGTCAAGACAGTAGAGAATTTTTTCCAAAGAGTTCGTAAAGAGCATCACTTGTCTCGGCGTCTGGGAATTGCTAAGCAGGCAAAACAAGCAAGCAAAACAACAACAAACCTCCATGAAGCGACATGTTGCTGCGCGGCGCCTCACGCACGTACAGCGTCCTGACGTCACAATTTTTCTTCGCAACAACTGGCGGGGAGGCGAACGTCCTTTCTGGAGCGCTGCTGTCTCCCGCCGGCGCTTTGGTGGAACTGCAGGGACGGGGGCGGGACCAATCTTGGCACATTTGTGTTGTCTTTTTTTCTCCAGAAAGCACTTGAAAGACTATATCTGGAACAAAATGATTGTAATGACCCTCCATCGCGGGTGGCAGGTTTGCGCTCCAGCTTAATTGCAGATATTTTTGTAAAGAGTTGTCGTTGTCAAACTTGTCACTTGATTTTGTTCTGCCTGTTTATCTTGGGTCGAATTCCACTATTGACCACGAGATGGCAGCACACTAGTTGGACACTAAATTTTACATCAGTCTATTCATCTTCAACCAGATTGAAGATGAGTGACAAGAAACGCCGACAGAAAGTGACAACTGTCTGATTATGGATCTTGTCAGATGATAGTTTGGAAAAAATGGGACTGACTTTATAAACTAGGCCATTGTTGTTATTCGAAATGTATATCTCCCTGTTTATATTTTGAATTCTCATATTCTGTATGACATTATCCTGTAACGGTCTGGAATGTAAGCACCGCCCATTATGGGGTGGGGGCTACTTTACTGCAAAACATCACGGAAACAAGAACATTAACAACAACAAATGAAGAAAGAGAGAATTCCTTTGTAACTAAAACATGATGTGCTTCCTATTTGACCTTTAGCCGACAGGAGGTAGAATACAATCAAATTCCTTTATTTGAAAACCTTGGACAAAGAAGCCGCAGGCCGTCAAGTCTTACATGTGTGTGGCTTTGTTCGAGGCGCATGTCAACAAACTCGATTGTTTTGTAGCGCTCGCGCTCTCAAATGCAAATGTCACATATAAAAAAAACTATGACACATAAAAAGGTCACACATACAAAGAACATGTCACACAACAAATCTCTCACACATACGCACTAAAACACCAGAAACCCTCACTGAACTTCGCATTCACCAAAAAAACTTCACTAAACAACCTCTTGTGTACAATAAGAAACTCTCGTTCTCACCAAAAATTAACTCACACATGCCAAAAACCTCTCATAGTAAGAATCTTTCACAGCCACTAAAACCTTCACACGTGACAAAAACAACCTGACATGCCAAAAACCTCACACACATCAGAAAATCTCACTGTCGCTGCATAATGATGTCATTTCACTGATGACATCACCTTGCTTGACTTGCCAAACTAAAGCAGTCGCATTATGGTAACAACAATCAAAAATTCTGTTTGTCCATCCGTTTGTCAGCAGATCAGCATCAAGGAGCCATCAAGTCCGCCATCTTGCCCGGAGTGAAGATCTCGATCCAGTACCCGTCGGGATCCTGAATGAAGGCCAGGCCTTTCCTCTTGCCTGTCAACACCACAAAACCGTTGTCACGGTAACAAACACTAAGTAACAAATCCCATTATAGTTATTTGTGGGCAGAACCGATTAATCGGTCAGTGTTCATTATATCTTTTTTTTTTTTTAATTAATTAATTTTAATTAATCATTCCGGAGTATACAATTAGTAATTTCAGCCCTTGAGTTGACTATATAGTCCACGATCTGAAAAACTTATCATCATTCCTGACTCCCCAATCACTACGACGGGATTTCTGGTGGACATTTTAAGGAACTAAAGTCAATTTTTTGTTGCATGCGTTTACCAGAGTGTGGTTTCTTGATGAAGGTGACACCCAGAGATTGAAACAAGTGACAAGCGATGCCAACGTCGGGCACAGCGATGCCAATGTGACCTTTAGATTAAAAATAAAAATAAAAATCATTGAAAAAAAAAGTCACTTTCAATTCCAAATGTTGAGACGAGAAAGAGCAGCTGCAGTTCTCACCAAAACCGATGGGGTCGCTGTTTCCGTTGTGGTAAGACAAGCTTGCATCAGACTCGGAGCCCCAGTTACTGGCACGCACCCACACAGATGAATTGTCACAAATATATATGTTTTTAAATAACGAACACATACTTGAAGTTATTCTATTGAGCAGTATGTTTAAATAAAGTTAATAGTGTAACTGGAACTACTTTGCACTTTTGTTCCACTTCCAATGGATGAAGATGACAATTGTTTGTTTACGCACTGGGTGAGCTCCAAGGTGGCTCGGCGGGAAAACGTCCAGGCCGTCCTCTCCCGGATGTCGGATGGAATATCCGCTTTGTTCTCGAAGCCCAGGAAGTAAAGGCTGAAGCGCACCGACGGGAAGTCGATCTTCTGCAGCAGACTAACATAAATACAAACGCGCACACAGACAGGCGCACTTATTAAGGGGGCGTGCGAGTTGCAAGTCGCGAGGCCTCCGACGGCGTGCGGGCACTGACGTCATTCCGAGGATTCGCGTGTAGAAGTCGAGGGAGCGTGCGGGATCTTTGACCCTCAGCATGGTCTGCTGCATCATGTAGTCCTAAAGTCAGCAAAGAAACTCCTCATTAGCATAATATGCATTCTTTATTGTGAGTTTGATGTCTTGTATATGTTTACTATTATGCCATGTTCTAGCTCTTGATTTCAATTTGTTAATTAAACCAAACTTCAATGGCATAGATGGATAAAGATAAGAAAATGTGTTGGTATTTTCCAACAAATTTGATCAGCTGTCACGGTGAACGTAGGCAATGTGACAGGACACTCGTGGTCAGCTAACTTTAGCAGCGCGGCACCGAACAGTCCCGAGCGGATGGGAAGCGAGAAATGCAACGATGTGAGATGTGACCTTGGTGGCAGGGTCGCCGTCCTTGCAGGCTTCAGCCACCGCTTCCTCCGACAAAGCTTTATCCATGACGGCGGCGCTTGGGAAGACTCGGAGAGACGCAGAAGCACCTGCTTAACCCGTCAGATTCTGCGTTCAGATTCCAACTTGCGGGAACCTTGGCAAAGGTTCACGAGGCCGTTTTCGAAGTTGACCTCGGCCACGTTGGGGGAGGCCGGAACGTCTTTCCAAAGACGACAAGCGACGTTCTGCTCACCTTGACGAGCACGCCCGAAGGCATCAGACAGGCGCGCCCGAACAGGAATGTAGCTGCGTGTGTCAGCATGTGTCATGCTGGGCTGGGCTAGCCTGGCGGCTGCCGTCCCACATTGTTACAAGTTGACAGGGAGTTCCATGTCACAGCCTCACAAGTTTTGGAAGTAATTTTTTTTTTCATGGTTTTGGACTTGCTCACTATTATATGCCTTTGCATGTGGGATAGGACAGCCATTTATTGAACAGTAAAACCCATAAACGCAATGGGGACACTCGTGTATTGCAGGTGTTGCTGTTGCCCACAGCTCACAACCGTGTTTGAAATTTAAATTTAAAATAAACGTATTACCTTATCTTATTGATCTGCCTCTCTCTCTCTCTCTCTCTCTCTCTCTCTCTCTCTCTCTCTCTCTCTCTCTCTCTCTCTCTCTCTCTCTCTCTCTCTCTGCTGCCCTCTGGTGTTTGCAGCTCCTCAGTGCACAAGGATGCTGCTGGTTGCCAAGAGCAACAAAACGCAGATAACTATGTTGTGTAGTTTGTGAATATTGTGTGTTCTACACACGGTTGTACCGTCGAGGACACGACACTGGATGACGGGATGCTGAAAAACAGAAGTTTGTTTTGAATCTTGATCATATCCGAAAGATTCAAAACCAATAAAGATGTTTCCATCGTCTCTCGTTTACAACTGAGATAATGCGGATGAGAAATCAGAAAACCAAACCTTTTGAATGAATGATGTTTCGTGGGGCATCTTTTCAAATGCGACATCTTAAAGTAACAGCGTGGAGACTGGTCTTCCGCCTGGTTTATTTTACACTTTTTTTTCGCGGCGCTAGGACCCGGGAGCGTTCGCGCAGTCCAGCGGCGGTCCTACCGCCCTTGGTCCATCCGGTGGCGGTCAGTTTGCTCGGCTGCGGCCGTCCGGAGGCTCACTCAAGCCGGCTGCGCTCTTGCCTCGCCTCGCCTCGCGGTGGTCCGTACCCAAGACCACGACTAAGCGGCGGAAGTGGTCGCCAGTGGACACCAAAAGTAGCCAAGAGGACATTTGGAGCGCATGGAGCCCAAACGCCAAAGCGGTGAGTTTTCACGTCAACTTTCTGGAAGAAGTTGAGCTTCAACTTGACGTCACCTCGCCGCTACTTTGCTAGCTGTTAGCCGCCTTGACGTCAAGTTGACGTCATAGCACCCGAAGTGAGCGCCAACTTACGAGCAACTTCAGTGGACAAAGTTCACTCGAAAACCGAGCGTGTGAGTGTTTTGGAAGACTTTTTGTGTTTGGGTTGGAACCGTTACGGGGCTTGAGGGTGACGTCATAGCCAAGTTCCTCCAAGCAGCTACGGTGACGTCATCAGAGGATGTGGACGCGTACGACCGGAAGCGTCCATTTTAATGACTTGCGCTCCGTCACCTCTTTTCTTGCGTCCTCGCCTGCCCTTTCTCCCCAGCCTCCTTCCCTGCCCACTTGACTCCTTTTCTCCTTGCCTCTATCCTCTCCTTACTCTCTGGTCTCCTTCACTCGTTCTCTCACCTTCTTCTTTTCTATGCCGCCTTGCCTACTTTTCTTCCTTTCTAGCCTCCTTCTCATTCCCTGCTCCTTCATCTCCTTTTTGTTCACTTGCCTCCTTTGCTGCTTCCTTCCATATATACTTTACTCCTCTCTGGTCACATTGCCTTGCTCCCTAACCCCCTACATTTTCCCTCCTCCTTTTGTCCGTCACTTCCTTCCATGCTTCTCTCCTCTCCTCATCCCCTGACCTCTTCTCCACTCGCTCACCCACTTTCCTTGCAACTAAGCTTCCTACCCTTGCGTCCTCCTATAGCCTCGTTCCTTCTTACACGCTTGCCACTTTCTCTTCTCGTTCACCTCTTTTCCCAGCTCCCTCATAAATACAAATGACTTGACTTGACTCTCTAGTTGTGTTGGTGCACTGATGGACCCCCACACCTCCCCATTTTTCATTAGCACAGTTAGCACAGAGTTGTAAAAAGAATTCCAAAAGCGACAAGTTTTGGCGGGTCGTCATTGCCGTCGAAACACCCCAAATTGAATGACGAGCTACTAAAACTGAAGACGCCGATTGTCTCTGCCTGGGCGCCAAGTTGTGAACTCTAACCCCCACCCCCCACACGCACACGCCCGCAAAGGACCAGTGTCTGGCAAAAGATGAAGGAGAAGAGCAAGAAACGCACAACAGACACGTTCATCGTCGTTTGGTGTGAGAAGAAGATCACAAAGACACTCAGTTGATCTAAAATTGGAGTCGCATGGTCCCAGTCTCATGACTGTGCGCGTGCGCATATGTGGTGTGTTGGGGGGTGTGTGTGTGTGTGTGTGTGGGGGGGGTGTTTGGGGGGTTACAATGCCGGCAGTGTGGGCGAAGCGGACCACAAGCTGGTTGAACAGCTGATCTTCTTCAGGCTCTTGGCCTGAAATTACAAACATCAGCCACATGCAAACAAGGCGACTCTTCCAGTCCCATCAGGATGACGGCACTTTTTTTTTTTTTTTTTAATCTGGATGGACGTGACAACAGTACAAACAGAAAAGATTCTCATGAAAATGAATGATAGGCCGTTGTCCCGCACGTTTCTGCCGCGTTTGACGGGAACTGAGCTGACATCTGGTTACTGTGACGAACTGGAAATGGAATTTTATCAAATGGCTAACCCTAACAATGTCCCGTTTTAATTGGGATCACCGTCAAAACACCGCAAAAGGAAAACGTGAATAAGATGGACAGTCATGTGACTTGCAGATGAAGCACTAAAGTCTTCATACACGCCAGTTATATACAGGAGACATACTTGAAAAAGGGTACTAATTGATAAGATAAAAAATAAACAAAAATGGGTACTAGATGAAAAAAAATTGCAATTTATGTGGACGAAGTAAAAATCTAAGCAAACAAATATGTAATTTTACACGAATAAAGTCAAAATTTTATTAGCAAAACTTGAGAATTTTTGAGAAAAAAAGGTATGATGCAATTAAAAATGTTTTACCCATAAAAGGTAAATTTAATCAAAATTTTAAATAATTTCTGTCACTTTTCTCGGGTTAGGCTGTATTTGCCACACACACACACACCCACCCACACACACACACACACACACACACACACACACACACAAAATGGCCGTCCAAAGACGGCCATGGACATGCAGAAGTTGTCAACAACCCAGACAGGAAACTACAGCTGCTCGTACGCTCGCTCGCTCACAGCTGCTGTTTGGACTCATGAATGGCTGCTCACACACACAATGCAGCTGTGGTGGTGTGTGTGAGCCACGCCCCATTTTTGACTGCGTGCGCGCGTCGGTTTGTCTCCGAGTTGCCTTCTGATGTCAGGAGACAATGCACTATTGTCTGCGTGTGTGTGAGAGAAGCAAGAACCAGGACACGCACTCGAGCTCGGTCCTTGTTTTTCGTTTCCAGGTTTAAACGTTCCGTGTTCAGCTTCCACCCGTAACGTGTGAAACTTCCATGTTTTCAACCACCAGGCTTGTTTTCCAGGGGGAAAAAAAACTGTTTTTGTGTTTTACTTCCAAGTTCATCTTTCGTGTTTAAACTTCCGTCTTGGTCACGATAACGTCGTCGTCGTCGCTATTGATGATGACAACAGACCGGCCTCGCATCCACTTTTCTACTGCACTTTTACCCTCATTTCCTCTATGGAAGGAAGCATCCTGACTGAGAGAGGCATCAGGATGTTCAAGGTCGCACACATACACACATACGGTGTCACACTCAAAAACAGGATGTCAGCTTTTGACACGAACACAATAACTTTGAAGAAAAAAAAACAAAAACATGACAATAAAAAAGATGGACACCATCAGATATTTATTCTCGGCCTTCAGCTGTTACACACATGTTGAAAAATGTGCGTTTAATCGTGTCATAATCAATATTCATTGACAGCGATGTGTTAATGTTTCTCCATTTTCCATGATTTTCTACAAAGAATGTAATAGAGGTACAACCATTCATCAATTTATCGACAGATAATCAATTATCAAACTGGCTTTTGATTCTGGTTGAATCATTCAGAGGCCTTTTTGAACTTCAAATTGTCCAAATTTTTGGAATTTCAATCTCTCGAGAGTGAATGTTCTCCAGTTTGTGGAGTCCCCCATGCAAGCACACTGATTATTTTCAAAATGGGACGTTTGCAAACATCTGCTTTTACTTTGGAAAGCAATCATTAACAAACATATTTTGCAGATTTTCTCACGGATGTTCCGGACCAAGCCCGTGATGATGATGATGATTCATAGTCTCCTTTATGAATCTTCTACTCTGTCAATTTGAAATCATGTCCTGGTTTTTAATTTTAAGGGCAGAAATCAAAAAGGTTTTTGTAGTGTCATGACAGGGTCATGCCAGGGTTAAGTTTGGGCCATGCAAGGGTTATGTTTGGGTCATGACTGTGAGGTCAAGTGTCTGTTTTGAACTGATGTAACTATCATCTGGAAAAATACTATGTGATGTGAGGAGCTATGTGATGTCAAGAATCTTTAATCCCTTAACTTGGTCAACAGCCAATCAAATAATTCCATGTCAGTCCTGTTACCCACATGTCTAGTCACAGCCAATCCGATCAATTGACTGTCTATTTAAGCCAAACCAAGAAGTGTGTGTTTGTCGGATTATTACCACTGTTCCTCTGTGCATCTCCGCAGCCCAAGGGGGCTTGGCGTCTCGTGATTCCCAATGCATTCTCATTGTTTCTCGTCTAGTCAAGTTTGTTCTACGCCTCCTGATGTTATGCGAATAGAGTTAAAATCTTATTTGTGTCTGCGCTTTTGGGATCCAACCTCAGAACATAACATGTAGGAGCTTCATTTAGACAAAAATAGTGCTTTGCCTGCCATCTTGTGGCATCTATAGGCAATTACCAACTTATTGTTAGTAATGTATTTGCGTGTGCACGTGTGCAGAAGCGTTGGAGCGACTGGTCAGCGAGCTGGCCACTCTGCTCAAGATGTTGGACGGCGAGAGCATCAGTGCCGCCACCGCCGACAAGATGGCGTCCGTGCGTGACATCCTGGGCACGCTGCAGGTGTCAGGTACCAAATAAGGACAACACAGACACACACAAGAACATTTCACTTCACTTCCTGTCGACTTCAGGTTATTAGTCTTTTTTTTTTTTTTTTTTTTTTTTCTAGCACATCAACTTTTTTAGATAATTTCATTTTATGTTTTGAGGTTTGACCTCAAAGAGCTTGCGCTGCATTACATATTATGGGTATTATGCAATGATTATTAAAATATTATGTGGTAGTGGAAAAACATACAAAAAGTTCACTTGTATCTCTGATTAAAAAATATAGTTCAAATTTGTTGAGCAGTGTTACTGTTGATTTTTCCGTCTAATCAAAAATTTTCTACAGGGGGTGGCTCAGACGTGTACGTCAACAGCTGTCTCCATGGCAACGGCACCAGCTTCGTCGAGTCCTTGTTCGAGCGCTTTGGTGAGTCCTTCAATGAGTTGCAACTAAGGCCCGACCCGACTTTTACAGGACCGGTCCGATATTGAACCAAATAAAATTTCCATACTCGATTGATTGGTTGATAGTCACAGTTCATTCATTTTTTTATCACCACAAAAAGAACGAAAAATCTGCCAATTTTTGCCAATTTGAAAATGACTCTCGGCAAACTAATCGGTCAGGCTCTCGATGCAAAAAAACAAACAAAAACAAAAAACGTTCTTGTCAAGTCTCTTGATGATGATGTCATCACTTGCCTCACCAGACTGCGATCTGCACGCGCTCAGTACCTCTCCCACCCAACAGAGGGAGGAAGAGGAAACACTTCCTGACAAATCCGTGAGTTGTCCACTTGATCTTTTGTTTTTTGTCGTACACGTCGAACACTTTTGCTTGCTGCCCTCAGACGCCCACGGACACCCCCACAGACACGCCCCCTCAGCTGCCCACCACACCCCTCCCGGAGGACTACTACGAGGAGGCCCTTCCACTGGACACAGACTCGGCCCCGCAGTACTTCAGCACCAACATGGACGGTGAGCCCGCATCCGTGCTAATACACATTTCGGACATGAACACAAATTATCTTTGTGGAACTTCTCATCAATAATTTTAAACTTGTCCAATGAAAGTTTGCAGGGCAAGTAATGCAAATTGAATCGAATTGTCACTGTCAGTTTGGCACATTCACCCCGGGTTTTCACCGGATGCGGTTGCGGTGCGGTTGCGGTGCGGTTGCGGTGCGGTCCGGTGACGCAAGCAATTGGATTCCATTCATTCGAATGGTGCAGTTTACACCGCTTGCGGGTGCGTTGCGTGTCGACTGCGTCTCAGCTGCGGCGTGCCGCAGGCCTTCCGCAAGGATAGACCTATTTTCTATTTTTGCCGGACGCCGCAGCGGTAGGCCTCCGGCAAATGGCAAGCTAGCACAAAACACATCGAGCGGGACAGGAAGACCGACGCAGTTTCAAAATAAATTTCCGGTTACCTTTCAGAATAAAACACTCGCCAGCTCCTATTTCGCAAGCTTTTCAGCAAAACGTGACGTGGGCGTCGCCGGGCCATGTGCTCATTCACGGTTTAGACGCCAGCGAACATGGACGAGGAGAGGTTTTTATTGGAGGTGGAAAACCACAAAATAATATATGACACGGCACATCCTTTTTATAAGGACAACCAAAAAAAGGATGCTGCATGGAATCTCATAGCAGAAGAAGAAGAAAAGGTTAAATCAAAAGAAGTCCACCTCTCTTTCTGCTTCTCTGTTGAGCACAGACTTTCTGTATGTTTGTCGTTGTGAAATGCTACATGATCGCGCGCGCGCGGTCCCGCGAGACACGTTGGGAAGTGGGCGGCGACGGAGCTGCCGGACCGCAGCTGTGCGGAGCCGGTGGATTGACAAAAAAATTGACCCGTCCGGAGCACGCAGTCAAGACGCACCGCACCGCAACCGCATCCGGTGAAAACCCGGGGTCACTTGGAGAACCCTTCAAGATTTTGCCCCATAACAGTTTGAGTGGATATTTTCAAGTGAAATTTGTCAGCCAATCAGAGAAGAGTTTTCTTTTCATTCTTCTTGGTATTGTACAGCAGCTTGCAGGAACTCAGAGGAAGACGCCTACTACGAAGATGCAGACAACAACTACCCCATCACCAGGATCAACGGGCCTCCCCAAAACTCCTGTGAGTCCGCTTCATTCCTTTCAGCTCGGAAATACACTTCTGGTTCGCCGTTATCCCCAGAGCCCAATTTGAAAAGCACTACTTTAGGGAAGCCTTGTCCATGCACTCAGATAACGACTCGGACGCGGTGAGCAGCTCCTACGAGTCCTACGAGGAGGAGGAGGAGGCCAAAACGCAGAGTCCTCCACAGAGGTGGACCACCACGGATGGGAGTCCCGACGCGCCGGTCAGGGACTGCCGGATTTGCGCCTTTTTGCCGCGGAAGAAGCGATTCGGACAGTGGGCCAAACAGCTGGTGGTTGTGCGAGATGACAAATTACAGGTGAGGCAGACACGCACAGACGAGGGGGGTGTGCAGTGATGAGACTGAAAAACCAGGAGACTGATTGATAGACTACGAAAGCGACTGAAAGAGAAAGAAAGGAAGAGAGGGACAGGCAGAGAAGAAGACTCAGAAATATGGGAAAAGACAGACAATCATGGAGGTAGACAGAGAAATGCATGGAGAGTTTGTGGTCATCAACTGTATTCGTGTATGTAGTGCTACAAGAGTATCAAGGAGAGCACCCCCCACACGGAGCTTCCCCTCAGCCAGTGCAGTGTCCTCTACGTCAACAAGGACGGACGCAAGAAGAAACGGCACGAGCTGCGCTTCTCTACGCCTGCCGGAGAGGTTCTGGTTCTGGCCGTGCAGAGCAGAGAACAGGCCCAGCGATGGATCAAGGTACGCAACAAAATCGGATTGCTTTGTGGGTTATTAATTTAACAGCTTTTGGTTAAATGCAGTGTTCCCTCGCTATAACGCGGCCTCGCTGTTTCGCGGAGTTTTTTGGGTGCAATTTTGCATGCATTTAAAAAAAAAAAAAAAATTTGTGAAGGTTTGAACATTGAGAAACGTGTAAACAAGAGAGAGATGTGAGGAAATGTAAATGCTTTGATGAGAAAAGTGTGTAACGTGTGTGGTGAGGGGTTTTAGAGCCTTAAAACATTTATATTAAATGTAAAACAAATATATATATATATTTTTAACCTAACCCCAGCGGAAAATGAGGCAACACTGTAACTCAAAAAAGTTGGGTTGGTTCATTTTTGAGGCAGTTCAATTGGGTTATTCAATTTACCCAAAAAGTTGGGTCAAACGAATAACTCACCAAAAATAGTTTGCTTTGTGGATTATTAATCTAATATGTTTAATAACTCAAAAAGTTTGGTTAGTCCATTTTTCACCCAATTTGGGCTATTTTTGACCCAACCGTTTTTAGTGTTGAGGACACTCTTTAACTCATGTGAGGTGTTATTCCTTTCAAAGGATACCCAGTGTTTAAGATGTTTTCATGTCGTTTCACAATGGGGCAAAGTGACCTTTATTCTCTGGTGCATGTTCGCTTTAGTCCATTCCACCACATATCCCCCCTTTTGGGGTCATTGACCCCAAACAAAGTAATGTTTCCTGTTTTATGTTAGACTGGGGAAAGGACCCAGTCTAACAAATAAATACAATATAATAAGATATTGTTTTTAAGTTGTGTTTTTTACAAAGTGAATACAAACTTCCAGGTGGTGCAAGATGTGGGCAGCCATTGCGGCAACATGGACGCCCTCAACGCATCAACTTCTCCCGTTGTTCAGAGGAAGACGGAACTTGACAAGGTGCTTCATCCTCCTCACAGTCACAGGAGACCTCCTCCAAGGCATATCGACCCATGACGTGTGCCTTGATTGCCCTCATTAGCTGCTACTGTGTTTGTTGTTGATAACAGGAAGTTGTTGACGTACAACCTAGCAGCATTTAAAGTGATAGCCTCAACGTAGTAAAAGTTACAAAATGATCGCAAAGCTTTCCTTCCTCAGATGCTGCAGACTGACAGGCAAACGTCAGACTCAGACAGCGGGCCCACCACTGACTGTCAGTCATTCACGCATGGACCGGCGCCAGGACCAGGACGGGACGCTGGCGACACACTCAGTAGTCTTACACTCAATCATAATAATCACAAATCACATTAATCGATTTTATTATTAGCCATGCATGGGTGATCCATGTTTTAATGCGCTCAATGTCCAATTGTGGTGATAAAATTGAAGCTTCTAATTTAATCCTAATTGCTAATTAGTTGTAGTGGTTACTACAAATATTGCTTTTTGTTGTTTTTTTGTGCTCTTGTTTTGTGCTTTGTGGTGCGAGGGGGCGACAGGAAATGAGACGGGAGCAGATAGGACGTCCTTCCTGGCCGCTTCCTGCTATTGTATCCCAATGACATCACAAAATCACAAATAGTCATTGGGGAGTTGGGAATGAGTCAGAGTCAAAGAATCATTTTTAAAAAATATCATGATACAGTAGTATTAATAGCATTAGTATTTAGGTTTTTTTTTTTGCATTATTTTTAAAATTATTATTTATTTATTTATTTATTTTTTTGTACGTGAATATCAGTAGAAGTAGTTAACACATATGTTTGATTTGATTGATTGATTAATCAATCAATCCCTATGTTGAGCATCTGTATTTGGATTCCAGGCAAAGCAAAGCGCGGCGCCTTGTCGGAGTTGACGGGATCCATGAGTCGTGCGGCGGGAAAGACCATCAATCAAATCATTACCTTCTCCAAGCGCAGGCCGCCCGTCCCCTCCGGTCGCCACGACAACCCTGGCTGCGGTGAGACTCGTTGTTGATTGGTTCGTGTGATCAGCTGACCTCAGTACAAACACCTCCTCCTACCAGGATATCTGAGCGCGTGTGTTTGATTGGTTCGTGTGATCAGCTGACCTCAGTACAAACACCTCCTCCTACCAGGATATCTGAGCGCGTGTGTGGGCGGAGTCTGGAAGGAATTTTGGTGCACGGTGCGAGCAGGAAGTCTGAATCTAAAGAAGGACCCGGGCGACCAGCGGCCCCCCGTCATGGTGGTCCCCCTGCGGGGGGCTGAGGTGGTGCCGGGGGGGCTTGGCCCCAAGCGTCCCTTCTCCTTCCGCATCCTGCAGGGAGGGGCGGAGCTAGCGGCCTTGGAGGTAATCACGTGACATCATCATCACTTGGGTCCGACCGATATGGCGATTCTAAACATTTGACAGAACAAAATTCTGAAAACGTATTCATCGGCCAATTAATAAAAAAATATATAAAATGACTAATATAATAATTTTTTTCCCTTGCTTGACATGGAAAAAAACAGTGCAAAATATGAATGGTCAGGCCCTAATCGTTGTCAGTCAAGTCATTTAAATTACAAAATGACTCAAGAAAAATATGCATCTAAAATCACACAATTTGAATTTTAAGCCCATTTTTTGGGGAGGGGAACATTAAAAAAATAATAATAATAATAATAATATTGATTTTAAAATACAAGTCTCTGGAAAAATTGACAAACCATTTGAAGCCGAAGCCTAAATTTTTAAACTCTTGTCAAAGTATTTGAATTTCAACCTAAAATCATTGGGAAAATTACGTCTCAAAAATAAACCTGAAACCTGAAAAAATTTTTCAAAGAAAATTACTTAAAATATGCCTCAAAAGTCAAACTATTGGAATTTTAAACTAATTCCAGAATAATATACCTCGAAAGTAACATACTGTAATTTGAATTTCAAATGAAAATATTCTGTAAAATATGTGCCAATAGTCAAACTTTGAGTTCTGGAAATTTAACCCTTAAAAGTCAAAAATATGCGCCAGAAGTCGGACTTCAAATTTGAACCCCAAAATTCAAATTGAGCAAAATGTTGGAATTGCAATTGTGGAATTGGGATTCGTGTTGACGTTTGCATGTGGGTCAGGCCAGCTGCTCGGAGAGTCTTGGCCGCTGGCTGGGCGTCCTGTTGGCCGAGACGGGCAGTGGCGCCCTGCCCGAAGAGCTCCACTACGACTACGTCGACGTGGACACGCTGTCGGACATCCGCCACGCCGCCAGACACTCCTTCCTGTGAGACACTCGCACATTTCGCCGCCCACTTCCTCCCCGCCTTCATGTCGCTCTTTTTCTTGCCTCACTTCCTCTCAGGTGGGCCACTGCTGCCGCCGCTGCAACTTCCTCCTACGGTGGCGCCGTCACGTACGACGAGGTCTACGAAAGTGTGGCGGTGAGGTTGCCGTCCGCTAAATATTCCCAATAGCATAATTGCCAAAGATGTTTTTAACTTACTCTTATGATATCAAGAAAAAATACCAATGTACTTGCTAAGAATTGTGTTTTTTCAATTTTTTTTGAAAACTGCTCTCTCAGGCTAATGATGTAGATTCTGAGGAGTGAATGATTCCATACGCAGTGTCCTGAAAAATATCGGACAAAAGTCAGTGTTAAATTTGAGGAAAAACATCCCAGTAAAATAACATTATTTAAATTGTACGTTAAGATTTTCTGAAAAAAAAAAAAAAAATCAATAATTTGAATCTAAAATCGGAATCTTTTTTTTTTTTTTTACGTTCCTCAAAAGTCAAACAGCTTTGATTTAGTAGTAAAATACTCCTGAATTATTTTTTTTCCTCAGAATTAAAAAAAAAAAAAAAAATGGAATCTTCAAACCAACATTTTGTAGAATAATGCACATCAAATTTCATACGGAATTTGAAACCAGTCAGCCTTTTAATTTATACCAAAATTGTCTGGAAAAATATGACTAAAAAGTCAAACTATTTGAATAAAGACCAACATATTTAACTTTTTTTTAAATATGCCTAAAAAAAACAATAACCATTTGAATTTAAAACCCAAACATTCTTGAAAATATGTCAAAAATCAAACCATGTAAAATTTCATAAAAACATGCCCGAAAAGTCAAACTACTTGAATATTAAACAAAAAAAATCTGAAGAAAACAAAAATATTATAAGAATAACATCACGTGTCACTACAGGATGACGACGGCGTGGTAGCCAGAGGAGGCGCGGTGAGGCGCCACGCCTCCTTCTCCAGCAGGGACTCTGATAGGACGGAGCAGCAGGCCGCCATCAAGAGACATGCCTCCAGTGAGTTACCATCCGTCAATCATTCGAATTTGACGTCGTCAATCCGCTTCTAGTGATTGGCGAGTTGGGAATGATGAAAGATTCTCGACTCTTCAATCATTACAAAAGGATTTTACATTTGTGGACTCCATTGTTGACGATTAATCAAGTATTCCCTAATCTCTTTTGAGGGATTTTTAGAAGACTATATATTTGACTCTAGGGTTGAAACGATTACTCGGATACTCTATAATCAGCATATTGGGATTTTTACAGTATATACAAAATGGCTGACTAACTATTTGCCTTTCAGACGTCAACCAGTACGCTCGCTACGGGAAACTGCGCGCCGAGGACGACGCCAGGAGATACGTGACGCAGCAGGCGGAGCTGGAGAAGCAGAAGGACGCCCTCAGACGTGCCCTCAACGCCCTGCGCGGCGAAAGGAAAACCTTGAAGGAATTGAAGGACGCCAAGGAATTGAGGGGAAATGGCGCCACAGGTGAGTTGCGTGTATGTTTGTATTTGTGTTTGTGCGTTCACAATGGTGTGTGTTATGTTTGTGCATGCGTGCATATTTACGTGTGTGTGCGCAGACGGTGTGGTGGAGCGTCGTCTGGCCCAGTTGGAGGCGCTGTGCAGGCAGAAGGAGGAGGAGCGGGTGGAACTTGAGCTCAAGCTGACCCAAGTCAAAGAAAACCTCAACAAGTCATTGGCCCGGGGTGCCATCGTGGCCCCGCCCACTAGCGCCACGCCCACCGCCAAGGTAGCAAAACGTTCTCTTTTCTTTAATTGTGATCACGATTTTGGCTGCCACAGTGAAATGCTGGGCGATGTTGACTGTAAACCGCTGCACTTTATCAGCCAACCACTAGGGGGCGAAACACACTTGAGGCCGCATATGTATTCAGGACGATGTATTCAGGATTCTTCTTCCACACTGCTTATGTGTGGTATGTGTGTGCAGTTGCCTAGTGAAAAGGCAAACAAAGTGTCCAACAACAACGTGATTCCCGTCAACTCGGCTTCAGAACTGCGAAAGCGGCCGCCTTCTCTCTATGCCTCCGCCAAGGGAAACGTCATGCAGAAGGCCAAGGTGAGTTTGCGTGTCGGCCTTTTGCTTTCATGCGCTCACTATCCTGATAGCAAAACAATTTACAAATTGCGTCCCCCAGCGTTTAACCCTGGCGGAGAAATCTGCTCTGCTGTCTGCTTGGATGATGTCATTATGGTGTTGCGCAAACAGCTCATCAAAAACGATTGCCACACTTTATTGAGCTCATTTTGGTAGTTAATGTTATGTTACTTCATGTATGCAATGTTTGCACATTGCACGTGCAATTTGAAACGGTAAGCCTTTTTTCTTATGTTCTTCAAGTCAGACAACTTTAATTTAGAAATCAAATACTCTCCCTCACAAGTCCAACAACTGAAATTTGAAACCAAGATTCTCTTGTCGAATAGGCCTCCAAATCTGAATTTCTAACCAAAAATTAACTGGCATCAAAAGTTAAACGTTGGGTTTCAAAAAAAAAAAAAAAAAAAAAAAAAGTCAAAATATTTGAATTTTGAACGTAAATAAATAAATAATAATAAATTAATTAATTGACTTTGGAGTCCCACAGTTTGACTTTCAACAAACCTCATCATCTACAAGGAAATTGTTTATTTTTTATTTTATTTATTCATTAAATAATTTAAATTATTTATTATTTTTATTTATTTATGAAAAATGCTTCATAGACTGTGCCAAATTTCATTTCATTTTAAAATTTTCATGAAAAAAAAGTGAGCAAAATTTTGTTGATAAATATTATTTTGTTTCATAAAAAAAAAAAGAATTCAAAATGTCATGTTTTTGTTATCAATACTTTTAGTGCTTAAGATTTGGTTTCATAATGGTGGCCTCCAAGATCTTGTGATCTTGTCTCAAAAGTCGTCATACGGATGTCTGCTTTCAAATATGGGTCATAAACGTTAAGAGTAGTTTTGAATAATAAGTACTCAAGGCCAGTTGCAATACCTAAGTATTTGTCGGCGATGACTCGCCGCTGCCGTTTTGCAGGAGTGGGAGTCCAAGACGTGCACGTAAAGATGCCCACGAGGAGGACGAAGTCGAGACCCGAACGGACACGCAGTCGGCGTGACCTTCAACACGCCACCTTGCTGTGTTAACTTGACGCCATGACGGGAGGTAAGCGCAGGCCCTGCCCCTCCTCTCACCTGGATATCATTAAGAAAGTACGTGAACGACGACCCAGCGCCTCCTGGCTTCTGATTGGTTGACTCCTAAATTATTATGATGATTATGATTTAGTGTATTATGCTACTGCACTTTATGGAATTGAACTAAAAAGACTTGATCAACGTCTACTTTGTCTTCTCTTTCTTTGGGTAGCAGCACCAACCAGTGCACGACTTGAGTGATGCACCTTTCCATATTAGAACAACCAAATGAATCATTGCAAATCAGAGCGACCAGTGACTTGTTTACAAAGTTTATTCAGTGCATGTCGACTTGAGTCCACAGTGGGAAGGAAATGCTTCCATACTCCCCGTTGGCTCCCATTGGCCCTCCGGGGCTCCGCCCGCCGCTTCCCATTGGTCCCATCACGAGTGTTCTGGTTTGACCCTAGTGGCTCACCGGCGCCCCCCTCCCCCAGCGAGCGTAAACGTCAAGAGAAAAACCTCAGCATGCTGCTACGAGGGCAGAGGTCAGCGAGCGAGCGCTCATGCGGCAAGACAAGCGGGAACAAAAAGAGTAACAAAGAAGAACTCGACAAGCACGTTTGTGGAGAAGTTGGCGTGTGAATGCTGAAGAGTTGTGGAGTTCGCTGAAATGGAAGACTTGGGAAAAATGCTACTGGTATAAGATCAACAATCGCTCAAATGCTAACACTTGCGATGCTAACGTAGCAACATAGTGAGTGCGCAAATGTCCTGAGTGAGTTGGACAGTTTGAAGTTGGAATGCTTTGAATTGGTTGAAAAATGAGTCAAACTTTTCCATTCATTTGGGAATTTGGCCATGGAAGATGTGAAATGCTGCCAAAATGGGGATTTCTTCATATGTTCCAAAATGGCTGCCAAGATGTCGTGAATGGAGAAAGTTTTGTGAAGGCAAAGGTTTGCCAAGGGTTCTCTTGTGATGAGCGGGGCGGGCTTGTAAACATTGGAGCATGTGCACAGCGTTTGTGGTCAACGCCACACCCTGCTAACGGCGACAAACATGGCCGCCACCAGCTCCGGGTAAACATGGCCGCCTGTTTCCTAGCAACAGCCTGCTTTCCTCTTTGGTTGCGTGCTCAGTCTGTTGGCTGATTGTCTTTCCAAGTCTGCGTGTGGCTGTGTCGGGGATCACTTCTTATCAACTAGGAGTCGGTTTCTATTTCTCCAAATGAAGCGCCTCAACTCACTCCACTGGTTGCTTGGCACCAGGATGCCACAAGCTAAGCACAAAAAAAAAAAAAAAAACTCCCACCCCCCCTCACACAAAAAAGGCCAGTAATTGATAGCCCCCAAAATGTTTATAGTTAGCTATAGATGCTACAGCATAGCAGCAAAGCACTACTTTTGTCTGAATTTGCTCCTCAAGCTAGTTGCTCCGCACGCAACAGACGAGAGCCCAAAAATTGGCAACTCCTGACACTCCCCCAAAAAGGTTGCTTGTCGATGCCAGAAGATGGTGGCAAAGCACTACTTTTGTCCAAATGAAGCTCCTCAAGTTCACATCAACATAGTTGCTTGGCACCAAAATGGCGCAGGATGAGCACAAAAAGGTTACCCCAAAAATCTTTGAGAAATTGATGTTCTCCTTAAAAAAAATTGTACTTGCCTGTTTGTGCCACAAGATGGCAGAAAAGTACTAATTTGCTCTAAATGAAGCTCCTCAAATAACTGCAACAGATGTCAATTATTTTGCTTTTTTTTTTTTGCAAGAATTTCCTTTCCCAAAATTTCGAAATATATTTTCCTGACAATTGCATTATAATTTTGGCTTTTCACGGTTGAGCCCAGTCACTTCCACTCCAATTGTCACCACCCCAAAATTTGCCTATAGATGGCAACAAAGCACTAGATTTGTCTGAATTTAACTCCTCAAATGAGTTTAACATAGTTTTGGGTTACAAAGACTTTGCAAAAACAGAAAATCATGGAAGATCGGCTCCCCAAAAAATATCTGCCAGGAATTAGCACCAGCCCCAAATTTTACATAATCGCCTCTAGATGCCACAAGATGGTGACAAATCACTACTTTTGTCCCATTTCACTCCTCAACTCACTTCAACATATCACCAGAATGGTGCAAGATGTGCACAAAACCGTGAATAACAGAATATAGCTTCCCTATAAAATGTGTGCGAGTAATTGATGCCCCTGAAAGGCGCCGCAGCAGCATGGCTCTACTTTTGTGTAACTGAAGCTCCTCAATTTACTTCAACCTAGTAGTTCCTTGGCAACAAATGGCACGAGATAAGCAGAAAAACGGACAACAGGAGAGCCACCTCCCCCCCCCCAAAAAAAAAAAAAAAAAAAAAAAAAAAAAAAAAAAAAAAAAGCTAATTGACATCTTCCAAAAACACGTTTTCAAAAGCATTATGGAAGTAAAAACCGTTTTGACTGGGGAAAAACTCAATTGATTGCAAACAACGCACAAGAAATTTTCAAAAGGACTTTTTTGGGAACTATCTAAATCCACTGTGTAAAAATCTTATCTAGTGAAATAAAAATAAGCCGATGATTCCCAACACAGCCCGAGTGTGCGTGTAGTGCGTGTGTGTGCGAGTTGGGGGCTCGGTTGGTGGTAAGTGGGGTTGACCGAGGGGGGGTGGGTGGGGCTAGGACAGGTCGTTGTTGCTAGGCGACTTCCCTCCGTTGAGCAGAGCCGAAGCGCTGCGACTTTTGGTCGGCGTGCCGCTGCCCGAGCGCGACAACTCGGTCAGGTCGTGAAGGGACGGCTCTCTGTACATGGCCACTGCACACACACGCACACACATACAAAAATAGTTTTTAGTTGTTGTTTTTTTTTTAATGAAGCCAGTGCACTAATCATTAGGGCTGGCTTAAAAAAAAATAATAATTGAATTATCGATATTGAATCTTCCTTTTCAAGCCTGGTGTCAATTCATAAAACCATGAATTATTTTATATATCTCCTTTTCCCATAAATTCTTAAGAAAATAGAATTTTAAAGGCCGATTTTTTTGTATCTTACTGTTTTCTTGAGCTTGACTGTAAATTATATTTAAAATTATTGAATTAGATTCTGAAAATATTTTCATCTCATCCTTGCTGATGTCAACGTTTCTATAACACTTAAGTGATTATAACACGTGTTACTTTCATGAATAAACTAAATCATTTGACCAGTTACTGCCTCCGCAAAATTCACTTTGGAGTGTAATATTTGTGGAGTTTTTATCATGACCATAATTAATCGATATCGGATTAAATTGAAGTGAGTCCATTCAAATCAATAACAATTTTAAATCGAACTGAACTCTAGTGAATGGAAATAGAATCAATTAAGGAAATTAGAATCAATACCCAGCCCTACTAATCATAACAAAACATAGCAATATCCTCCATAAGAAATAATGTAAATTCAGTGATTCAATTTCCAATACTCAGATATCAAATTTTTTCTTTTAATATGGAGCATTTTAAGCTGTATTTTCAAAATATACCGTTTATTATATATATATATATATATATATATATATATATATATATATATATATATATATTAGTTATATGTATAGTATTATATAATATTATATTAATAAAACGTATTGAAATATTATATATAATTTACTTATTTTATAATTTATAACATTTTTATAATAATAATTAGTAAAAAAAAAAAAACTCAAATCTCGTGAATAACTTTCTTTTTGTTTGTTTGTTTGTTTGTTTGTTTGTTTGTTTTTTGCAGTCAAACATGAACAGTGGCACGTTACACAAGCAGTCGCTAGGTCAAGTGATGACTTAAACTGCATGGTCAAGTCGTGTCATTATTTTGATTAGGGTAGACCAATTAATTTAGCCAATTATGGATCTTGATTATTTTGGTTGATTATTTTGAGCTTTATGCACGCTAACCATTTACAGTCTTGACACTTCGTGTTACCTTTGAGCGGCTTGGGAATGAAGTGGGCGGCGGCCTTGTTCTTCTTGACGTGGTTGCCCTTCATGATGGCGCCCTCCTTGTTGAGTCCCAAGTACCAGGCCCGGCCCGAGGCCTGCTGGCGGTACAGCATGGACGAGTAGGTCACGTAGTAGTTCTCAAACACCGACTCCTTGAACTTGCACTCGGGCGTGAAGTGCTCCTGCGGAAGCAAGGGAGGGCGCAGCCGTCACGTGACAGGTGCTGCATGCATGGCGGGGCGCGTGCGGCACAGTGCGCCGGCCCCCCGCCGAGAGGTGCTGACGTTTGCCTTTCCTCCTTCCCGCGTCTCCATGGCGACCGGCTACTCAGCCGGAATACCGAGTGGATGCTGAGGATGCTGGTGCGCTTGCCGGGAGGGGGGAAACGACAATATTTGTACGAATGCCTTCACCACATCCGGCGTCACTTCGTTACTTTTTTCACACGTGCATGCGTGTGCTTGTGCGTGAGAGTGTCGATGTGTAAGTGTGTGTGTGTATGAGTGCGTGTACATACAGAAGTGTAGAGGAAGCCCTCGCTGTTCATGGCCAGGTAGAGTTTGGTTTGGACGCCCTGGATGGCGACCACACGTAGTCCCACGGGGATCAGATTGAAAACGGCTGTTGACACACAACCAATTTTGAGCATTTTTGTGATATCCAGATTGAGGTCCATGAACTAGTACCTTCTTTGAACTGACTAGTTGGACAGTTGAGTGCAGTATTCTGACGAACCACAGCATTTTTACCGGTCAAGTTTTTCCCGCTTCTCTATGACTTTTCTGCACAGTTTTGGTGTAGCCTCTATTCAATGACTTCTGCATATTGTCGGCCTCTTCAAATAATCAAATATTGGCAAAAAATATTTTCACGTCTTGAACATCTCAAGATGCTGAAATTGACGCCATCCTTAATTCGACAGATCATTCAATTCTATTTCTAGCCCTGAAATGAAATTATCACGACATATAATTAGAATGAAAAAAACGTATATTTCTATCTATTTCCATTTTGGAGCAATTAGCATTAGAATATAGCTAAGTTTCATCATGATTCACAGATCTGTTTAAAACAGTGGGGAAAACAGCTTGTTGCAACATGGCCCTGGTTGATCTCTTATACTCTGCTGCCACCTGCTGGCCTTTTTTTGTAATAACTCATTGCTTCACCTATTATCTTCAGTTCAGAGGCTGCATCAAAGTCTTCTATATGCTGTAGCATAAAAAAACGTATAAACACGTCTTTGGGACACGGGTAATGTTTAAAATAAAACGTATTCATATGTTATTGGGAGCAAATGAGTTAAACAATAATGATATGAGGGAGATGTGTTTTTTTTGTTGTAATGTGTTAATATACAATATAGAAAGAAAAAAAAACTCATCTTAAATCAAGCTAAGATTGTGTTATGTGAGTGCTCGTAGTCTTTGCTTTGTGCTGCGTGTGCGCTGACCGTAAGCGGCGTCTTCTTCTTTGGTTCCATCGATGGTGCCATCTGGCCCGAGCTGCAGCTGGAAGCCTTGCCGACTGGACAGTCGCGTCACGATGCCCTTCAGCTGCGGCTCTGCTCCGCACCAAACACACACACAAACAATCACCATTTCAAACATTGTTGTTTCATTTTCTTGATATTTTGATATCAGGGACAATACATACATTACAGACTTGATCAAAATTTTAAGACCAGTTAAAAAATAGCTAGAATTTACCTTTTGCACATTTGGATCTTAATGAGTTTTTTTTTAAGTAGAGCTCCAACATGTAAAAAAGACACTTTGAAAAAGTAATTTATTCAAAACAACAATTAACAATTAAACTGAAATAGGCTGTTTATCAGCTGATAGCTGTTTATCGTTAACAAAATAAAATAAAAACGAAAATGCTTTTTAAAAAACGAAAACTAACTAAACTACTTTTTTTTTTTCTTTTTTTCTTTTTTGACAAAACTATGCCAGAAACGTTGGAAGCCATCTAGACCGTCAAGGTAAAAAAAAAAAAAAAAAAAATTATCATCAGAGAATAAAACTTTTTTTCACCTTTTACTATCCCATGTTTGATACTGGTTCTGCTGGTATATATATATGAAGAAATAATATATGTAAGATGGGATTAATTCGCCGGCTGTTAAGTGTTTAGTTCAGGGGCAGCTCTATTCTAATGGAATACAGGGCTGGGCCACCCCAATATTTTGGAAACAGTCATAAAAAAAATGCCTTTTCAGATTTTACAATACAGTATGTTTGCAAAGTAATTGTCATATATAGAAACAATGTTACAGTTGCTTGATTGACTGATTTTGGCACGTTTAATACATTTAAAAGTAGAGTTTGTTTATGAAAGTTTAACTGTTTAGATAAGCTATCTCCCTCAACTAGCACAGCTGTTACAGTACTATGAAGCTCAAATGTGCATTAAAGGCACAGCAGATGCTCACGGGGTTGATTGGTCGCCATGACACAAAAAAAACAACAGAGTGGTCACCATTCATTGTCAGGGCATTTGTGGACAAGCAATGGATTAGTCATGGGCAAACTCCGACACATAGGGAAGGTGCTACGATGCGGCTAGGGGGCACTATAGCCCAGTCAGAAATCCGTGTAGCTGTAGTTAAGCTCCTCCAGCATTTTACTTGACATTCTAAAATTATTTTCTTAGCGCTGTAAGACTAAAATTTGTGCCTGAACACACAGGACTTCCCGGAAGCACGATCGGAACCCTAAACCTCAGAACTGCGGGCAACCAATGCCCAATCAAAGTCGAGATGATGATGACGACGGAGGTGATGAAGCTCACCTGGCGGCCTCCTCCTCTTCCTCTTCTTGCGGCCGCCAAACAAGTTGACGCGCGCGAAGACGTTCAATTTGCTGCCGGCGCCGTCGTTGGCGCCGTCACCGCCGCGGCACGCGTTCGCCTTCTCGCGTTCCCGCGCTTGACGCTTCTGGCGCATCAGCGAGCTGGCGATGGCCGCCGCGCGCGACATGTCGTCGAGGGAGGGGGCGCGGGGCGGGCCCGAGGGGGGGCGGAGGGGGGAGCCAGGCGAAGGCGTTCACGGCCGGCAGGCGTCGGTGGCCGCCGCGCGCCCGCGCGTTCTCACGTCCATCGGCACGCTTCAAGAATCCAGTAAAGACCCCCCGACGAGGCCCCCCCACCACCACCACCACCCCCGGCTCCTCACACCCCCGTTGCCCCCCTGCGCAGCCTGGTCGCCGCGGCGACGCCTCTCAGCCCGGATGACCTCCGCATCCCAGCATCTGCTGTTAAGTCTGACGGTGCCTTCGTGTGTGTGAGAGTGGCTGTGTGAGAATGTGTGACTGTTTTGTTTTTTCTTTCGTCTGTTGATGTGTGGGCGTGACTGCGTATTCGAGAGTGTGAGTGTGTGAGAGAGTACGTGTGTACCTGAGAGTTGTGCTACTCTGTTTTTAGCGTGTATTTGTTCATGTGAGTTTGTGTGTTTGTGATGAAGCTGTTGCGCACACACATAGCTACCCCCCCCCCCCCACCCCCCACCCCCACCTCCAGTCTTTCTGTTTGTCAATGAAATGAAGCGCCGTTCATAAATACAAAAAAAAAAAGGCCACGTGCACAAACGAGTGACGAAGAGGAGGAAGAAGATGAAGGAGCCTGCAGGAGTGTGTGGGAGTGGGGGGGCATGTGGAGGGGAGGGGCCGTGCTGCTGTTTTGGTGCAGAGGTGCTGCAAGAAGATCTCTGCAACACACTCTCACACAACGAACGCTCACAAGAACACTGTAAAAAAACAACTCATAAGCACATGCTAAAATGAAACGTGCACTGTAACACACTGTAAAACATACACATTTCCCATCCATCATCTATTTTCTAAGAGCCTCTCCCAATTCGAAGCCACTTCAATATTAGCTCAAAACTTGAAAAAGTGAAAAAGCGGAGGTGGCAGCACGTGGATGAAGCGCAAAGCCAAAGATGCCGACGTCAAGAAGCAGCCGACAAAATGGCGACGGCGCGCTGCTCTCTCTGACCTCGCTGTTGCCCCCTGTGAGGCTCCTGATGGTACTGCAGCGTTTGCTGTGCGCTCGTCAGCTTCCGGCAGAAACTCGCAGGGAATCGAGGTAAAGTCCGGATGGAAGAATCCGGAAGAAAACTGTCCACTTGTTGTTATGTTATTATTATTTTTTACTTGTTAAAAAATAGTGACCACAAACCCACCACCCCGCCCCCAGGCTTTATCCTAACTGCCTACGATCTGTATATGTCTCGTCTGTACGTATACCATCTAGTTTATACAGTAGTCTGCTCATGAGATGGGAGGAGCAAGATGGCCGCCCTGTGACTTCAACAGCTTGAATGTTTATGGGCTATCGGCTATCCAGTCATATATTCAAGGGAGTGATGAAATACCAAGAGAATTAGCATCAAGTTGTAACTCTTTGAACAAAAGCTGCTGAATTCCAGGAGAGCTCAGTACTGCCCGCCATCTTGTGGCACAACATGGTACTACACTTAAGTTGCGCAACTTGAAAATCCCACTTTCTCTCATCCAGTCAAATCCCATCAAAAACGATGGCTTCAAAATCCACAATATTGCGCCTCTGCTGAAAATCCGCTGAAAGCATCCAACCAAAACTTTCTCCAGTTTCTCCCACCACACCCTCTCCATTAGACAAGCCTTCCTCCGGCTTACCTGAGGTGGATCTGCGAAGAGGGAAGGTCATGCTGCGCCCGTGGAGCTCCGGAGCGTCTGCGCTCCTGGCATTTGCCGACTTCCCGTCGGACGCTCGCGGAAGTTGCGAGCGCTCGATTCTCTCCGGGGCTCCGGATCCATTAGACCCGCCCGGCGGATCGTTACAGGACATTAGAGGCCATTAGGACTTCATCAATCTTTCATCTCCGCCTCGCCGGGACGGAGGCGGGACGCTTCCCAAATCTCGCCGCCCGGACGCCCGCTTTGGTGGATCCCACCTGCGGCTCCTTTGCGCCTTCCCTTGCGCCAACTCCTCCACAAAGGCGCCCCTGGCAGGCAACGGCAACACCCTACGCAAAAATAAATAAATAATAATAATTTTTAAAAAAGTAAAAAAAAAAAAAAAAAAAAGAGTATTTACTTGGAAAAACCCTGGTGACGTTTTTTCACTTAGAAATTCTAAGTAAATTTTACAAGGAGAGTTTTGAGTACATATTACCAGTTTATTAAAAAAAAAAAAAAAAAGCTACTCAAGGGTTGAGGAACGAAAACCCACAACCTTGGGCGACAGCCACTCCACCACCTGAGCCATGCCACTCCTGATATGGGTTAGTATGTTGATGTGTGAGAGAGAGTTTTTGGTCTCATTTTGGACACAGCAGCAATGCAGTATGGTGGCAAACAGCAAGAGTAGCATGGCTCAAGTGGTAGAGTCACTTTTTTTTTTTTTTTTTTAAATAAACTGGCAAAATGTACTCAATACTCTCCTTGTATTTTTTTTACTAGTTTTTTTCCAAGTAAATAAATATTACTCTTGTTTTTTTTGTTTTTACAGTGCACAATCACACATATACACACGAATATATGTGCACAAAAACACACACAAACACATTCTCACAATCACACACTAACTCATTACACTTAAACACATACGTAAACACTAAACACTCATATTCACTAGGTATGTAACGATATCCAAACGTCACGATACGGTAATTATCACAATATTGTGAGGTTAGCGATATTTAAAAAAGGTCACAATATTGTAAAAAAATTTAGCTCGTATTTTAAAAAACAACAACACACAATTGTTGTGCTTTTGTACATAACAGCAATGTTTTATTATTATTATTATTATTATTATTATGTTATTATTTTTATGTTACGTTGTTAATGCACGTACACATTGAATTCCCCCACATATTGACTTGCTTCACAGGCATATTACGTTCCCCTTCATCTGACAATTAGTGGAGATTTTCAACATAGAAGGGCCAAAACATCCCTAATGAAAATTAAATTGCAATAAAAAGCTAACCACCAGAGGGTGCTAGAACTGCACAAATGGAAATCAACCTGACTTTTTTTTTTAACACGTGTTGCATTTATATATCGTAAACATGACGACGACGATATTGTGGCAGTTTTAATATCACAATATCGAGCTTATTGTTACATCCCTAATATTCACACAAACACACCTTGACACACACAACATCAACACGCGCTCACTTGCTAGCATCAAAAATACACACGCACACAGCCGGTTAATGGCGTTGCCTGCATCCATCCCATAATAGGCCAGATTCCATATCAGCCACACTCAAGCTGCCGTCCATTACCCCGTCACGCAGCTTGCTGTTCAAACGCGCGCACGCAAAAGTGCTGAAGCGAGAAAGTGCAAGTTGCGGACGAGGAAGACGCCCGCTCAGCAAGTTCGACTTCCAAACAGTCGCACACTCGAACTACACGAGAAAGTTGAGCTGAAGACAAACACGCTTTTGTTACGTGGGTAAAAAAAAAAGTGCTCAATTTCGATGATGTCATAGACGCACGAAATGCTAATGACAATGTTTTCATGGCGAAGTGAAGGACTTCAAGTTTTTGACTGTGGACGCTGACCCCAACTTACACGCACCCGCGCACAGAGTAAACAGCACATGGCCGCATGTGTGTGTTTGTACTTTGGCTTTCAAGCAGAGCAAAGATGGCGTCCGTGCGTTTGGTGCTGTTGTTGCTAACGTTTGGAGTTCATTGCTGCGACGCTGATGACGTGGATGGAAACGCGCGTGAGTGATGGGATGGCGACGGGCAGGGATGAAATTGTATAGCTCACACTTGACCTCTGACCTCTTTTGAGTACCTTTAGACTTTCTCCAAGCTTGGAAGCGGGCAGGCCAGACCAGGCCTTCACTAACACACAAAAGAGTTCTTGTAGGCACTAAAATCAATTGTTAAAATTAAGAGTTTCTTTCAAATAATGATGGTTTAAAGAGGAAGTCAACCTTAAACATTCCTTGACAATAATATGTTATATGTGATCTCACTAGTCTAAACATTTGTGGAATATGAGTTATGAAGCAAAATCCAGCCGTTTTTATCGATCTCAGGGGGCAGCCATTTTGCCACTTGCTGTCAACGGAAGATGACAGGAAACAACCAATCACAGCTCACCTGTTTTCTGAAGCTGAGCTGTGATTGGCTGTTACCGGAGACCCGAGCGACTGTGATGCCATTTTCACTCGACAGCAAGTGACAAAATGGCCGCCTTCCCATATTGATAAATACTAACGCAATATTAACCGGAAAGTCATATTTAGACGAGTGGGGCTGCATATAACATTATTGTCAAGAATTTTAAGGGTTGACTTCACCTTTAACACAAAAAAAAGCAAAAAAAACCCAAAACAATTTCAATTATTATCAACATGTTTTACTTTTCCAAATTGGCTGGAACAACTTTTACTCACACGGACCAATCAGATGGCAACGTCCAGATCGACACTTGCGTGAAAACATACAACACATGCAAAAGCACACAAACATTCACTTCAACACACACTGACTCACAGAGATACAAATAAACTTACACACACGAATATACAAACACAAACCAACACACATGGGCACACAACTTAAAATTTTAAATAACTGAACTTGGAATGTGATTGAAGTAACAATTAATTGGGTAGATTAGATTGACACGGTAACACATGGATGCTGAATTGTGATTGGACACCAAAAGTTTGTAATTGACCAGATGGACGTGCACTTCCGCCCAATCATCTTTTTTTTGGTTTGGTCTGCAGGCGGCGTGCGGTTGTCACGGCAGGTTGCGTCCGAAGTGCTGAGACGTCATCGGCGCTACAATGGCAACCCGTTCGAGGAGATGAGGGCCGGCAATCTGGAGCGGGAATGTCGGGAGGAAACGTGCGACTTCGAGGAGGCCCGCGAGATCTTTGAGGACGACACCAAAACGGTGCGCAGAGCCTATGAATAAATGATGTCGTCATCATCATGTGAAACATGTTTGTTCATGTGTGATCAGGAAGCTTCCGGGTTCGCTGTCTTGCTATCAATCACTTTATTTTGATGGAATTCTTGTCATTATTGTGAGTAATTCCACTGTTGACCACCAGATGGGGGCACACTTGAGTTTGACATGGTGCCAATATGAAAGAAAAATAAAGCGGGAACTGTTTCAGTACTACGGAAGCATATTGCATTCACTTGAAAAAAAAAATCCTGTTTTTCTGACTAATTTTTGGGGGGACCTTTTTTTTTTAGTAATGTTTTTTCTGTTTTTCTGATTTTTTTTTTTTTTTTTTACTGAATATTCAGAAAAACAGAAAAAAAAATACTCCGAAAAACAGGGGGAAAAAAATTATTCCAAAAAACAGAAAAAAAAAAAATTCCAAAAAACACAGCACCAACTTCTGTTTTCGGAGTCATTTTTTTTTGGACCTCTAAACTCCAAATGACTTGTTGCAGACCACTGAACTATATGTATGACTGGATAGGCGTTACACACCATGCAGTGCAAGCCGTTGAAGTCACAGGGCGGCCATCTTGTTACTCCCACATCGCGAACAGACTACTGTATAAACGACATGGTGTACGTACAGAAGAAGCATATACAGCTCGTAGGCAGTTAGTATAACGCCGGAGGCGGGATGGGGGGTTTGTGCTGGTGTGGTCACTAATTTTTTTTAACAAGGAAAAAAACCCAAAACGGAACAAAACAGTCACCACGCCTCCAGCCTTATATACTGCCTCCGAGCTGTATATGGCTCATCTGGACGTATACCGTATAGTTTAGACAGTAGTCTGCTTGCGAGGGGGGAGGAACAAGATGGCCGCCCTGTGAACGGCTTGTACTAGCGTGTATGGGCTATCGGCCATCCAGTCATATATATATATATACAGGTCAGTGGTCTGAAACAAGTCACTTGGAGTTCAGAGGTCCAAAAAACAAACAAACAAAAAAAAAAAAACAGAGCACCAACTTCTGTTTTTCGGAATTTTTTTTTTCTGTTTTTTTTTAAAATAATGTTTTTCTGAGTATTTTTTGTCTGTTTTTCGGAATTTTTTTTATGACAGAAAAAAAAAATTCAGTAAAACAGAAAAAAAAATATTCAGAAAAACAGAAAAATAAAAAAAAAACTACAAAAAAAAAAAAGCTCCGCCAAAATTTTTTTTTTCTCAAGTGAAAGCAACACGCTTCCACACATTACAGTTGAGTTTTTGCTGATGATTTGTTTTTGAGAAATGTCCTTTTTTTTGTCTTTTCAGATGGAATTCTGGGCCGGATACGTCGGTAAGCCTCTCATCTTCGTGTCTGTGCGTCTGTTTCTTAATATGCGTGTTTGTGTTCATGAGTGTTTGCTAATGTGTGTATGTTTGCGGACAGACGGCGACCAGTGCAAGCCGCCTCCCTGCCAGAATGGCGGCGTCTGTCAAGATGGCGTCAATTCGTACGCGTGCTGGTGTGACGCGAGCTTTACTGGAAAGAATTGCGAGATCGGTGAGTGGGACCAGCAACCACGCAAACAAACGCAAGCTCGGGTGTGAAAACTGCCGCATTTTGAGCATTGTGGCATAGTGGCCGTTTTATATTTATACATACCGTATTTTTCGGATTATACGTCGCTCCGGATTATAAATCGAAATAGCCAAAAAATGCATAATTAAGAAGGAAAAAACATATATAAGTCGCACTGGAGTATAAGTCGCATTTTTGGGGGAAATTTATTTGGTAAAATCCAACACCAAAAACATACATGTCATCTTGAAAGGAAATTTCAAATAAAAATAAAAGAGAGAACAACAGGCTGAATTCGTGTACGGTATACTAACGTTACATGACTGACATGCCTGGTGATGTCAGTAACGACGTAACATATTAAGAGTTTGTAGCGAGCAGTGACGGGAGTCGGAGGCGGAGTGTTGAAGCGCGGAGCCAAAGGCTGGCGTTTTATTGACATCAGCTTCTGAGGTCTTAACAGCAACTCCCCACTCAGCTAGAAGCTAACAGGCTAACTCCCCTTTTCCACATAACAAAACCTTCCCACCCAGAACTCTCCCGTCGTCCCAACGTTCCGTGGGTGAATTATGTTCCCATCACTACAAGTTATTCATATAACTTTAGTATAAAGAACATGCTAACAAGTTTACCAAACTATCAGTTTCACTCCAAATCACTAAATCCAATGAAATCTTCATCCTCGGTGTCACTTTTAAACAACTCCCCCAACTCGGGAGGTAGACGATGCAATGTTGAATTTATCAACACAGGCCTAGAGCGCCCTCTTGCGGTTTAGTGTGAAAATAACATGTGAAATGGTATAATAATGTGTTAATTTCACACATAAGTGTGACCAGAGTATAAGTCGCACCCCAGGCCAAACTATGAAAAAAACTGCGATTTATAATCCAAAAAATACGTTTTTTTTAATATATATATATACACACACACCCAGTGCACCTGACAATATGATGACAGAAAGAAGAACTGCGTCTACGAAAATGCCAAAAAGAAAGAAAACTGGAAGACAACCTTTCACACTTGATGCTGTGCATGACGATAGAGCCCTTTATGTTTCCCTGGCAGAGGTCTCCAAGCAGTGTGAGGTCAACAATGGCGGCTGTTCTCACTTCTGCGCCATGAAGTCAAACGGCGTCCACTGCAGCTGCGCACTCGGCTACAAGCTCGCTGCTGACCTTGCCACTTGTGAGGCCACAGGTGAAACGCACGCACAAACATACACAATCAAAACACAAGTGGAGGTTTGAGCTGCGGTGGAAGTCAGTAAGCATCCGGGTGTGCGTGCAGGCGAGTTCAGCTGCGGCGCCGGGTCCGCCCCAACGCCGCGTTCATCCAACCGGACCAGCGGTATCAATCTCGACGATGACGTCAACCTGGACGAGTGGCTGGACTACGAGTATGAAGACAAGCCGGCGCAAGCCAATGCCTCCGATGCGTCTCGGGTCAGGAGGGGTGCCGACGATCCGCCGTCGCCGCCGCCGCCGTCGTGGCGTTCCTTCTTCCCCACACTCCCCACCGTCACGGCGAAGGAGAACAGCGACCAGAGGATCGTGGGTGGCAACGAGGCCAAACCGGGAGACTTTCCCTGGCAGGTATGACCTCACCCGCACCCGTGTGTAAACCCGCCCCGCTGACCGCGGTGCTCCCGCAGGCGGCGCTGATCACGCACAAGGCCAGGCTGACGCAGACCATTGCGGAACCGTTCTGTGGCGGTTCTCTAATCAGCGACCTTTGGGTCATCACGGCGGCGCACTGCGTCATCCAGGCCCGGATGGAAAGACATACTTTCTTTGTGCGACTGGGTGAGCCACCGATCGTGATCAAAACACCACCAGTGGGTCTGTGTTTGGCCTTTGAGAATATAGCAAGAGGAAGTCGGACTACGTGTGCACGCACCGCACGCACGTTAGGCTAAATCAGCTGAATGCTAAAAACTTAGCATTTTTTTTCTCATAGCGCATGTGCATACCCAGTGGCATTATGGGAAAAAACGCCAAATGGAAATCATGCACTGCAGCCATGATAATAAATCGAAAAATTACAAGAATGTAAGGTAGGCCAATTACTAAATAATACATGTAGGGCATTTTCTTATCTTGCGCATGGAAGTTTTTAGCGTTTAGCCTGCAACAGGGCTCAGCAACCTTTACTGTCAAAAGAGCCATTTAGGCCAAATAAATAGCCAAAAAATCTGTCTTGAGCCACAAAACATTTGAACATTATGATGAAGGAAATAGCGTTAATCTTAGTTTAATGTACTGATGGCCCAAGAGCTAATTAGAGCTGCACCATAACAGAAAAAAAATATGCATCGTCAAATACTTTGAGGTACATAGGTACATTTTCTTCTACCTTTTTTGCTATTAATTTTCTGATTTTATTTATTTATTTATTTATTGGACTTTTTTGTGTAATTTTAGGATTTCTTTTGTTTTTTTGACATTTTATAGTGACATTTCAAATGTTTTCTTTTCTGCCTTTTAAAAAAATACATTTTCTGACTTTTGACAATTCTATTGTCTTTTTTTTTAATTGATTTATTTTTTTATTTTTTGGACATTTTATGATAATTTTCAGGATTTCTTTTGTATTTTTTACATTTTATCATGACATTTTAAATGTTTTTTTATGCCTTTTTTTTAAATCAATTTTCTGACTTCTGGTAATTATTTTCTTCCTTTTTTAAAAATTTAATTCTCTGACACTTTTGGCAATTTTATGGGATTTTTCTCCTCTCCTTTTTGGACATTTTGTACATAATTTTTCAAAACTTTTTCATCTACTTTTCGTCTCTTTTCCTGACAACTTAAAAATTTGGACTCTGATATTTAATATTTAATTATTCTTTTTTTTCTAAATCATTAATTCATTTAAAGAATATTTGATCTAAAAACTAATAATAAATATGTTCAAAATTGTTCATTTGTCTACATTTTTTTCTTTTTAGAGCTCCACAGGAGAGGGACTAAAGACCCACATGTATTTCACACGTACTTGCCAGTCAAAAATGTTAACTCCACATTGGCAGTTCCACACTCCCGTAGATTGGAACCTGTAACCTTCTTAGTGCAAGGAAAACATGCTTTGCTTGCCGTCAGCTCGCACAGCGTGAGTAGTGTAAGTTGCTACGTAACAGCACATCCTAGTGGCGTTTCAGTGAAGGACAATAACTGAGGAAAAGGGGGAAAAAAGGGACAAATTCAAGCGTGCAAATTGAAAAAAACAACAACAAAAAAACAGTGTAAATTGGCATGTAACAGCACACCCCGGTGGCAATGTGTAGAATGACAGCGCTGTGACTCCAAAACAGGCGAGCACGACGTGTCGCAACCCGAGGGTCCAGAGCGGGACCATGATGTGGCCGAGGAGGTGGTCCACAAGTTGTACAAGTTCGAAAAGTCACGCTTCAACCACGACGTGGCGCTGCTCAAGCTAGCCGTGGCGGTGGAGATGTCGCCGCAGCGCCGGCCCGTCTGCCTGGGACCCAAAGCCTTTACGGAGAGCCTCCTGAAGGAGACGGACACCTCGGTGGTGAGCGGCTGGGGTCGCGTGCGCGACGGGGGGCTGCAGTCGACCACGCTTCGCCGGCTGGATGTTCCCTTGGTGGACCGCGGCGTCTGCAAGGACAGCAGCGAGAGCCGCATCACTCCCTTCATGTTCTGCGCCGGTTTCCGGGACCGCAAGGAGGACGCGTGCCAGGGGGACAGCGGTGGGCCGCACGTCACCCGCCACCGGGGCGTCTGGTTCCTGACGGGCATCATCAGCTGGGGTGAGGGCTGCGCCGCCGCCGGCAAGTACGGCGTCTACACGCGCATCTCGCGCTACTACGCCTGGATCAGCAACACCACCGGTGTCCACACCTACTCGTGAACACCCGGTACGTCCGCTTCCTCTTTTACCAGCATCCACTTCCTGTTCAGCTACTTCCTGTTCATCTTCTTTGAGCAGTCACTTCCTGTTCTACATTCCCATTCTATCAATGTGAAAAACGTTTCAAACAATAAAGACAAACAAGCTCATCGGCAACAAAAGGGAAGTCAGTTATTTGTGTGCTTTTATTGTGAAATTCCTCACAGGATCAACTGAGCATGTTCAAAACGAGCGAGGCTGAAACAAAAGTGCCGTAGACAAAAATCACAACACGAGTGTCGAAAATGACAACAAAGCGCAAAAGAGTCGAATCCCAAAGCTCCCGATGATGTCATCGCTTGTGGGCGTCACGTTTTTTTTTTTTTTTGCACATGCGCCCCCTGCTGGTTGTCACATGTAAGGCACTTCTGACGCTTTTCTATGGCGACCATTCACATTAGACTTGATGTGTGTGTTGAGGCGCTACGCTGACGTGCTACGCTAACCTGCTATGCTAACAAGCTACGCTAACATTTAGCTTAGAAGCCGAGCATTTTGGCACGTGACGAGTTAAAGTTGGTGATGTTGATGAAGGAAGCGCTGATGATGTGCTTTTTCTGTGAGGTCACGGTGAGGAAGAGGACTGATTGGCTCTCAGCACGTCTCTCCCAGAATCCTGTGCAGTTCCTCGGGCAGGACGCGACCCTCTTCGTCGCGGCTCTCGTTCCTCACCAACCTGAAGCCAGCACGTGTATTAATGAACACAAAAGGCAGACAAGCGCGCACACACACACAGATCACTGACCACATTCCGTCCTCGTCGTGGCGCAGCAGCTGGATGACGTCGCCACAGGTGAAGATGATGTCATCAACGCTCGCCACACTGCTGGCCACCAGGACTCGGTAGCGACCCGCCACCTGCGGCGCAGCAAACGGGAATGACGGCTCAGCCAGCTAGCAAAGATACGAAATGAACGGCAAAGCGTTTCGAGCACCCACCAGGGGTGCGGGCTGGTCGTCTTCTCCCACGTCACCCTCCTCGTCTGATTCGGACGCGTTGGAGCCATCCGTAGCACCCCAGTCCTCCAGGCCATCGCAGATAGCCACCGAGTGCGCTGCTGCCGGCCAGGCTGTGGGCGGGGCGGTAGAAAGATAGAAATGTGGCAAAATACAACAATGTTGGCTAATGCTAAGGAAATTTGGATTATCCACCCATCCGTTGTCATGACTGCTTATTCCCCACAAAGGTCGCGGGGGTGCTGGAGACTATCTCAGCTGGCTATGGGCAGTAGGCGGGGGACACCCTGGAACTGGTTGCCAGCCAATCGCAGGACACAGAGACGAACAACCATCCACACTCACAAGCACACCTAGGGACAATTCGGAGCGCCCAATTAGCTTGCCATGCATGTCTTTGGAATGTGGGAGGAGACCGGAGTACCCGGAGAAGACCCACGCAGGCACGGGGAGAACATGCAAACTCCATCCAGGAAGGCCGGAGCCTGGACTCGAACCCCAGTCCTCAGAACTGGGAGGCGGACATGATAACCAGTCATCCGCCGAAATTTGGATTAATGCTAGGAAAATAAGCCTTTAATATAAAATTTAGCATTCAATACTAAGGAAGTTAGCATTCTATGCTAAATAAGTTAGCATTCGATGCTAAGGCATTCTATGCTAAGGAAGTTAGCATTCAATGTTATGGAAGTTAGCATTCAATGCTAAGGAAGTTAGCATTCTATGCTAAATTAGTTAGCATTAAATGCTAGGGCATTCCATGCTAAGGAAGTTAGCATTCAATGCAAACCTTTAACACGAAGAAAGTTAGCATACAATGCTAAGGATGTTAGCATTCAATGCTAAGGAAGTTAGCATTATATGCTAAATGAGTTAGCATTCAATGCTAGGGCATTCTATGCTAAGGAAGTTAACATTCAATGCAAACCTTTAATTCGAAGAAAGTTAGCATTCAATTCTTAGGATGTTAGCGTTCGGTGCCAATGAAGTTAGCATTCTAACCTAAGGAAGTTAGCATTCAATGCCAAGGAAGTTTGGATTCATGCTAAGAGGTTAACCTACAATACAAAAGAAGTTAGCATTCAATGCTAAGGAAGTTAGCATTATACGCTAACGAAGTTTTGCTTACTCTTATAACATGTAGTTTCCGTTAGTTTTCATTTTATAAAAAGCATTTTCATGTTTATTTTTTTTTGTTAATTTTACTAATGTGATTTTGCAAACGTGTGCGGGTGCACGCGTACTCACCGCGTCGGGATGAGCGCCCCGCAGGGTCCGAGTGGGCGGGGCTGGTGTTCACAGACTCCTCCCATCTGGTGGGGTGGGCGTGGCTGGAGGCGGAAGAGCTGCGAGTGACAGGAAGACACCCTGAGCAGCCTCCCCACCACACGCACGCCTCTGACGCGCTGGATGCCACACGCGAGATTAACGACAACACACCACAACGAACGACACGTCACCAGGAGCATTCAAGACTTGTGTGTGGCGGTCATGCGGCAGGAGGAGGGGCTTAAGGGGAAGTAGGCGAGCGGAGTGTGTTTGCGCACAGGTCATGCTACACATGCAGGTGTGTGCGGGGTCACCTGTCTGAGATGAGGGTGTCTGAAATAAAAAAGCACGCTCATGTTAGCTTGCATTTGAGGTGGAAATACTCGCAAAATCATAATACTCATTTAGTCAAAAGACACATGAGGAATACTTTCATAAAGCACATTATTCATTCACAACACACACCATTCACTCATTCACAAGACGGGTCGTTAGTTATCAAAACATGATTTCATTCATAATACACATATTCATTCACAAGGCACAGAGTTAATTTGTCACACATATAATTCATCAAATGTATGAATTTAGAATTAACGCAAATCTTGTTTTGTTTCCCGTTGCCTTTGTGTTGCCTTCCAGTTGTGTGCGCTTTCTTCCTGCTGTGCACGCATTGGCCTCTTGAGGGCGGTGTGGTGTACATGAGCAGTTAACGCAATTGGACAGGACAATGACCATAAAACCCCAATGAAGAAGAAAGCATGGCAGGAAGAAGATTTAAATGTTTTGGATCAAAGAATGAGTGGGGAAGAAAGATGTAAGAAGAACCGACAAAAATTGAAGAACACTGCTGATGCGAGGGTGCATTGACAAACAAGACAACAAGTCCAAGTTGACAGGTAAGACACATCAGTCAAATCAAACTCCTGAATACGAAATACATCTAAATTCCTTAACACGTTACCTTTGTGCAGCTGACTGATGATCTTTTGGATCTCTGTGAGCCAGGTGACCTTCACCTCCATGCTGGGAGCCTGTGCTCACAAATGAAATAGGAGGACTAAAAAAGCAAATGAGGGAAAAGACAACAAACGACGTTGTCCCCCCCGTCTCCACTCATGTTTTTATACGGTATGTAAATGTATTCAGATTAAAATACAGGTTTTGTGTGGGTAGAGTGTGACGATGAGGAGGCGTACCTGCAGGATGTAGACTTCCTGTGTTCCTCTGTGGCAGAGTTCAAACTTCTTGGCGTCGCCTTTGACGTTTTCTGTTACGCTAACTGAGTTCATCTGAGCAGATAGGCGATAGATATATTAAGAACATACCATTTTTTTTTAGGCCGAATGGATGAATAATATAGCTTTTTGGTCCTCTAGCACTTCCCAATAATAACGATATGAATTACAGACAGAACATTTGTCTTGTAAGATGTCATTTTGCATTTGTTGAACTTTACAACACAGAAAAATCAGCAAAATCAGTCGTCATGATGAGATTTGAAGTCGTCATAATGAGATTTGTAATCTCATTATAATAAGATTTAAGAGATTTGTAGTTGTCATGAGATTTGAAGTAGTCATGATGAGATTTGAAGTAGTCATGATGAGATTTGAAGTTGTCATGACGAAATTTGAAGTCATAACGAGATTTATAGTCGCTATGATGAGATTTAAAGTAATCAAGATGAGATTTTAAGTGATCATGATGAGATTTGTCATCTTGTCATAATGAGATTTAAAGTCATCATGATGAGATTAAAAGTCATGATGAGTTTTGAAATTGCCATGACGAAATTTGAAGTCATGACGAGATTTATCGTCGCTATGATGAGATTTAAAGTCGTTAAAATGAGATTTTAAGTCATCATGATGATATTTGGAATCTTGTCATAATGAGATTTAAAGTCATCATGATGAGATTAAAAGTCATGATGAGTTTTGAAATTGCCATGACAATATTTGAAGTCATGACGGGATTTATCGTCACTATGATGAGATTTAAAGTCGTCAAGATGAGATTTTAAGTCATGATGAGATTTGAAGTCGTCATAATGAGATTTGAAATCTCTTAAGATTTTTACGGCCATGTTTAGATTTGTAGTTGTCATGATGAGATTTTAAGTCCTCAAGATGAGATTTTAAGTCATGATGAGATTTGAAGTTGTCATGACGAAATTTGAAGTCATATTGAGATTTATAGTCGCTATGATGAGATTTAAAGTCAACAAGATGAGATAAAAAGTCATGAGATTTGAAATTGTCATGACGAAATTTGAAGTCATAATGAGATTTATAGTCGCTATGATGAGATTTAAAGTAATCAAGATGAGATTTTAAGTCATGAAGAGATTTTAAGTCATCATGTTGAGATTTTGAATCTTGTCATAATGGGATTTAAAGTCATCATGATGAGATTAAAAGTCATGATGAGTTTTGAAATTACCATGACGAAATTTGAAGTCATGACGAGATTTATCGTCGCTATGATGAGATTTAAAGTCGTCAAGATGAGAGTTTAAGTCATGATGAGATTTTAAGTCATCATGATGAGATTTGGAATCTTGTCATAATGGGATTTAAAGTCATTATGATGAGATTAAAAGTCATCAAGATGAGATTTAAGTCGTCAAGATGAGATTTTAAGTGATGATGAGATTTTAAGTCGTCAAGATGAGATTTTAAGTCGTCAAGATGAGATTTTAAGTTGTCATGATGAGATTTGAAATTGTCATGACGAAATTTGAAGTCATACATAACGAGATTTATAGTCGCTATGATGAGATTTAAAGTCATCAAGACGACATTTGAAGTCATGACGAGATTTATCGTCACTATGATGAGATTTAAAGTCATCAAGATGAGATTTAAGTCGTCAAGATGAGATTTTAAGTCATGATGAGATTTTAAGTCGTCAAGATGAGATTTTAAGTCATGATGAGATTTTAAGTCATGATGAGATTTATAGTCGCTATGATGAGATTTAAAGTCATCAAGACGACATTTGAAGTCATCATAAAATTTGAAGTCGTCGTGAGATTTAAAGTTGTCATGACGAGATGAAGTCATGAGGTTTGAAGTGGTCATATTGAAATTTGAAGTCGTCAAGAGATTTGAAATCTCGTCACAGTGAGTTTTAAGGAGATCTCGTCATGACGAGATCTGAAGTCGTCACGATGAGATTTGATGTCGCGCGTACCCCGAGGCAGGACTTGAAGCTGTAGACGGGCGAGCGGTGACGGTCGTCGCGGCGCTTGCAGCACACCAGCGCTCGCTCGTAGAGGAAGACGTGGCGCTGGGCGCCTTTGAAGCGGGCCAGCTCCCGCATGCGCGCCGCCGCCCTCTTGTGGCTGGTCCACACGCTGAAGCTGCCTTGCAGAACCACACGGCCCAGCAGGCCTAGCTCGCCCTACCACACGGACAAAGTATGGGCTTTTTTTTTCTCTATTACTCATAGAAGTGACGTCGTATATAAAATAGTGCTTTGACGTCATCTGTGGTGTCTTGTAGCCAAGCAGTCATGTTGAAGTGACTTGACAGCCCCTACTGACGTTTGATTGACGGCTACCTGGTATCCGACGATGGCGTTCTGGTGCATGGAGTCGTTGACGGACTTGAGCAGGTCCAGCATGCAGTCCAGCGCCTCCTGCAGTTGCGCACGGTACTGCGGCTCCGTGCAGTGTTTGAGAAGCTCCTGCACACACACGCACAGGTGACACGCGTGTGAGGCGCGTGCGCACACTTTTCCGTCGGTGTGTGCGTGTGACGGGAAACCTTGAGGATCAGCTGGTACTTGGTGAGTCGCTGGATGGGTTTCAGGAGGTACGAGTCCAAAGACAGCTTGTGCTCCAGCTTCTTCTGGCACTCCTGCGAGGACGACACGCCGCAGACGCTTGACGTGTGCGCGTGGGCGTTAAGGTTTTAATTTACCGTACCAAAGCACGCACCTGGAAGAAGGCGGAGTCGGAGCACTGTTTCCATAAGGACTCGGATCGAGGCTTGTTTTGGCAGTAATGCTCGTACATCTGGAACTTCTCCTTCTACACGCGCATGTAAAGTAGTGTTAATTTCGTCAACAAAAACACATTATTCACCGGACTAAAACTAGACTAGACTAGACTAAAATCCTCATTAACTCTTTTACTGCCACACATGATCAAAAAAAAAAAGGCTTTGATTATTCACGTCATCCTTAAAAACGTTCTATTTCATCAGATTTCGTCACGTTTCATTGTAATTTCATTCACCGGCAGCCCATTGAAATGAGATACAATGCTGCCATCTGCTGGCCATGGTTAGTGAGTGTTTCTGATTCCACAACTCCTTGACCAGGCAGTGCTGCACTTTGATGCCCATTGACTGCCCACTGATTTAAAAACAAAACAAAACACATAGTTGACGTCATTTAACGTTTATGGAAGTATACATCGTAATTTTACTAATCGTTTTTGGTGGTCCAAGAGTTAATAAACAATGAGTGGGACTAAATCAGTGTACATATTCGTCGACTAATGAAGATGAGACGAAAATGTCCTTCACTTTATAAAAACTGGACTAAAATCTACGGATATTTTAGTTCATGAACAAAAACTAGAAAATTACATGATTTGTAAGATCTTGTCTGTAATTTGTCACATCTGTGACACTCAATTGACACACCGCACAAACACATGGGATAGACAGGTGAAAGGTTAAAAAAAAAAAAAAGTAAATTATAGTTCTAACTTAACATTAATCCAACGGCTATAACGTTCCAACAATTATAATGCGACTGCTAACTAATGCTAGCTAACTTACTAGCTAATAGCATGGAGCCATAGCATGTAATTGTGTGTGATGTTGTTTTTCCATCAAAAAGATGAGAACATTTTATGTGAAATTGTTTTAGATCCGAAAAGATTCAATAAATCTGCTGACGAAAAAAAAATATACAGGGGGAAAAATGGTTGTCCTGACTAAAACTAAACTAAAACATTGACAGTTTGTGTTGACTAAAACTACACGAATAAAATTACATTTTCTTGGACTAAAATAAAAACTAAAATGCTAGATTTAGAGTCGACTAAAAATGGTCTGAATAAAAATGGCATGAGGTTAACTAACCGTAATAAAAAACTAACAAGCGTGACTGAAATTGGACTAAAACTAAGACGAAATTTAAAAATGGCAGACAAAGTTAAGATTAATGTAAAGAGGATTTCCTGTGACCCGCTCGGTCTTCCTCACCCGCTGAAGGAAGCACTGTCCGACCCGCTCGGGAGTGTCCAGGCAGCGCTGGAGGTCCTGCAGGAAGGTTCTGGAAGCAGAAGGCATGTTGGCGTGCGGGCGTGTCAGCGTTGAAGGTGTTGAACGTACCTGCTGTGAAACTGGTAGATTTGTGGCATGTTTCCAAAAAGGACATCCTTGTGCCTGCGGAGAAGCGACGGCAGGAGGTCGCACATGGACGGGTCCTCCATCTCGGCTCTGTAGCCCTGAACGGGCCGGGAGGCGACACATCAACACGGACGGCGAACGCACAACAGCAAAAAGACGCACGAACACAAACGGGGAAATGCAGGAGAAAAAAAAAAAAAAAAAAAAAAAGCTCACCAGGAGAACAGCGAGGAGCTGGTCCACGTAAATTTTCTCGGTGGAGATGAGCTCCTTCATGATGCGACTGTACAGTTCAAAGGTCAAGTCAAAATATGTCAAGGCAAGGCCACCTTTGAGCTGCATATGCACCTTGTCACTTGCTCCGCCCCTTCCTCCACCTCAGAGTCGCTGTCGGGGGCGGAGCCATATAGAGAACTGCGGTTGCCTTGGTAGTCGTGCATCACTTCGATCTGCCGACACAAAAACAAATCTAATCTTTTTTTCTTTTTTTTTATAATAATTTTCCATGTCATCACTTTGACTCAACTTTCATCATATTACGATTTATGACTAAAAAATCTTGACGTATGTCCACAAACACCTTTCGGTGGTCACTGGTCCTCCTGGAGGTTCTCTTTCCAGGAAGAAGATCAAAAGAGAACCTGGAGTTGAGAAGGTTGAAGTCCACACCTGAAGACGTCACAGAACCAGATTTAAAGCACAACCAGATCCAGAATGAGACCAACATGTCGGATCTAGATCTTGAATGAGAATTAGATTCCGATCCAGAAGCAGAACCAGATGAAAAAACAGATCCAGGCCCGAATCCGAATGAAAACCAGATTTAGATTACAACTCAGTAGAACAAGATTCACATCCAAACCCAAAACAGAATCCAAATGAGAACCAGATTCAGATTTAGACTAAGATTCCGAACCAGAACTAGAACCTAATTCATATCGGGAATCTGGTCCAGAGACGGATTCATATTAAGATAATGAACCAGAAAGAGACCCAGAATAACATTTGATGAAGATTCAGAATCAGAAACAACTTGAATCAGATCCTTAACAGAATCCAAATGAGAAACAAAATCAGATGAGCTAGACTTAAATACATGAGTAGAGACAGATTCAAATCCATAACATAATGTGAATGACAACATGATCCAAATGTAGATTAAGATTTAGAGCCAGAATCAGAACCACATGCTACAACTAGATTGGGAATCTACAATCTGATCCAGAACCAGATTCATATTCAGATCATGAATCAGGGCTATTTTCAGATCCAGAAAAACAACCAGATTCTGATTCAGAAGCAGAGCCAGTTTGAAAACCAGATCCGGAACAGAATGAGCAGCATGCAATCAGAATCCCAATCAGATCCAATTTGAGAATGACTATCAGAATCAGAACAGGATTCCGAATTAGGTCATCCAGCGGGAAACCATCCAGTCACATGTTTAGCGATGTGGCAACGACGTGATGACGTTACCGTGTTTGGGCGAGAAGAGCGGCGCCTTGGCTCCGTGCTGCGCGGTTGATTCTGGGGATTCGGCTTCGGGCCGCGGCGCCACCGGCTGGATGGGTCTGACCCGCACGTCGGCCATCTTGTGAAGACACTGCTCTCGGTTGTGGATCATGGCCCGCATGGATGCCAGCTTGTCTGTCACCATGGAGATCTGACACTGGGCAAGGTCACATGATCGTGACATGAGGTATGATTGCTTATCTTATAGATGCCTTTTAAATCGACCTATGTGGCGCCCCATGACGATCTTTGACCTCACCCTGGCCCCCCTGCCCTCCGCCACTGACCTAGGAAGGCCGCTAGGGGGCGCTACCTGCAGCTGGGGTGTGAGAATGGCCTCAAACTCCAGACTGAGGACGTCCTGTTTGTTTTCCAGCACGTCTGGCGCCCTCTCCTGGTGGCAGCTCAGGCACTGCAGGGCCTCCTGAGCGCCTTCTCGGCTCTGGAAGCGGTCAACCATCTGACTGGCCAGCAGGTAGGCGCCCTCGTCGCACCAGCGCAGAGCCTGTACGCACGCGCACAATGCGAGTGATGCATGAACACAAACGCACGCACGCACGCGCTCACCTGGTCCAGGCGCACGAGCAGGTCCCTCGCTCGCGTTAGCGTCGCACGTTTGCCGCGCAGCCCCCCGTTGATGACGTCACAGTGATGACGCAACTCGTTGCAGCGCTGCATGATGAGCGCCAGGGCGTAATGATGGCGGGCGGCCAGCTGGTGGCCCTGTAACATCAGGACCTGAGCGCGGGACATCACCTCCTGCCCCCACGCACACACAAACTCGGCATGAGTGAGTGAGTGAGCGTGCGACCGTGTGTGTGTGCGCGCGTGCACGTGTGAGACCTCTGCCCGTTGCTCCAGAGCGTTTAGATCTTTGACGAACTGTTCGGCATGCAGCAGCGTGTTCCCCACGGCGGGGATGGCCTTCTCCTCCGCCGACATCTTCTCCAGCTCCTCCTCCATCTGCACACGAATGCACGGCTGATAGCGCAGGCGCGCGCGGGGGAACGTGAGCATTACACGCTCATGCGCGCACCTGCTGGAAGTTGCGCTCATAAAGCAGAAGCTGCTGGTACTGTTGCATCTTCAGGTGGTGCTTCTCGAAGAAGCCGTCGAAGGCCTCCTCCATGTCGCGCAGCTGACATAGCAGCCTGCGCGAGCACACACACATTTATTCCAATATCTCCGTCAGACTTTCTTTCGGGTGACCTCGCTGACCTTTGAACTGTGTCCAGGTCTGACTGGATGTCCTCCTGCTCCTCCACAGTGTCCTTCTTGGAGGCCTTCAGCGTCTCCAGGTTGTCCAGCAGGAGGCGTCCTTCCTTCAGCACCCCAACAATGTCCTCCTACAACGTAAGGCACCAACCCACTGATCTATGCTATGACTGGATAGCCGATAGGCCAAGACTTTTGAGGTTGCGAGGCCGCCATATTGCTCCTCCCAAGAAACGTTTCTCAGCATACGATCCTACACATTAACAGTATCGAAATTTGAGACAGTACTTTTTACAACTTGCCTTAAATACATGTCTAAATTTTATGCTTAACTCATTCACTCCCAAAAACGTATTTATACGTATTTATACGTTTTTTTAGGTTTTTGTTTCTTAGAGTTTTTGTATGAAGGCTTTGATGCAGTTTCTGACCTGAAGTCATCGCTTAAAGCGATGGTAGTCATTACAAAAAAAAAAAAAAAAAACGGCCAGCAGGTGGCAGCAAAGTATAAGCGATCAACCAGGTCCATGTTGCAACAAGCTCTTTTTTCCAGTATTTTCAAAAGGTTTGTGAATAATGATGAAACGTAGCTAATACTAATGCTAATTGTTACAAAACATAAAAACAAAAAATATACCGTACTCTTATTTTTTTTTTATTTGTATTTTTTTTATTCCTTTCTGCCATTTTTTATATGATGTCTAGTTTCGTTTCCATAGTAATTGCTTTTCTTTTGGCTGGACCAACATTGATAGAAGATGTAGCTTTTCTTCTTTGATGATGATGTGAAAAAAAGAGGGCGAAAAAGTCAAAGAGACTCCCACAAGTGCACAAGCGTTAGCACTAGCTAAGGGCTAAATAGTGGATGAGGGGAAAACACTGCGGGCTATGTGGCGGATGAGGAGCCAAAATGGCGGATGGGGCCAAAGTGGCGGACCAGGTGTAACCGTTGTAAAGGCGAAACGCCTTAGGTCGAGTGTGACTTAACTCGAAGACACCCTGAAGTTTATACAGTAGTCTGCTCACAAAGTGGGAGTAACAAGATGGCCGCCCTGTGACTTCAACGGTTTGCACTGGCGCAGTTGGGCTATCGGCTATCCAGTCATATTACAGGTCAGTGCAACAACCGCACAAGCTAACCAGGAGAGCCGCCGCACACCTTCATGTGCCGATAGCGCTGCGTGTGCGAGCGTAGCAGGAAGTCGACGGCGCCGGCCTCGTCCGGAAGTTCGCCATCCGACAACTCGGAGCCGAAGCCTTGCAGGAGGTGAGCCACTTCCTTCACCGTCACGGCGAACGTCTCGATGGCCTGCACGAACACAAACACACATTGAGGAATATTGACAAAATAATGATACGCACATCAGCATGTCTAGTACAAGTAGCATAAGCCGTGCCTATTGTCATGCTACGCTAACACGCTAACAAACATAAAGAAGACTGACGAGTGAGCCAATTGCCTTAACAGCCAAACCAATTCAAATCCCTAAAAGTTGATTTTGTCTGTGAATGCTAGCTAACGTGCTAGCATGAGTAGGGATAGAAAGTACCGATACCAGATATTGTTATCAGGTGATACCAGGCTTTATTTATAGTAATAATAATAATAATGCCTCAGGTTTATATACACAGTAAATTATGTACTGTAAATTTGACTCCATTTATAAAGGGACCAAATAGACACAGTTTTAGAGTAGGCTAAGATTTACACTAGGAAGAGAGTAAAATAAAAAAAATAAAATAAAAGTCACTCAAGGGTTGAGGAAATGATCTGTCATTGTTTTTGGGGGGTAAATGTCATCTATCAAAATACTAACGGAATCGGTATTGGTGACTACTTAAGAAAAAAAAATGATGTCGATCATGCCTGTTCGTTTACCGAGCGCAGGACGATCCAGTCGCTTCGACAGCGCTCCGCGATGCCTCCGCCGCCGCACGAGTCTGACGTCAGCCGGTTGTCGTCGATGTAGCGAAGCAGGTCGCCCACCGAGCGCAGCATAACCACCTGAAAACACGCCAGCGCGCCGCGTCACCACAAAACACGCACACGGGCGCGCTATCGCGTCGACTCGCAGGTACCGGCATCTTGAGCAGGAAGTCATCCTGGCTGAAGCGGAAGCCCAGGTCGGTGCTGGAGGATGGGCTGGGGGCGGAGCTTAGCAAGGTGGAGGGGCGGAGAACCAGCACCAGGTGCAGGTTGCCGGGAAATGACGTCTGAGGGGGGGAAGCAATTGTTAAACAGCAGAAGGACTCCTTCCTGCTTGTTCATCATCTCTCTCTCTCTCTCTCTCTCTCTCTCATATATTCAAAATGTTAATATATGCTTTTGGCTAGGGCGTGACATGCCAAGCTTTTTTCTTTTTTCTTTTTTTGTTAAAAAAAAAGCACAATATTGTGCTTTTGTATATAACAGCAATGTATATAACCCACCTACAATCGCTAATAATATGGAGGCACTTACTTGCTAATGCAAGCACACATTGATCGCTTCACAAGCAAATTAGGTTCCCCTTCATCTGACAATTAGCATCGATTTTAAACATAGAAGGCCAAAACATACCCAATGAAAATTAAATTGCACTAATAAACTAGCGACATGCCAAGCTTGCATCCACCCAGTCAGCATGTTGTGACATCACACGCATCCACACACGCGCACAAATGGAGCCGCGTCACGTGACTCATCAGTCTGCAGCGCTACCACTCACACACGCACTTTTTCAAGGTGACGCGCACGTGTGCGTGTGTGTTGCAGCATCTGTACAGCACAACCTCATGCATCCGCCGCCTCATTTTTCCGCCAGCGCCCAAGAACAACGCCAGACCTCCCCCTCTACTTTTTATTATTATTATTTGCCGGAGCTTACCGCGGCGCGACGCAGACGCGGGAAGCCCCACTGCGGCTTGGACTCGGCCATCGGTGCCGCTCGGTTCTGTTGTGTTATTCGGAAGTCGGCAAGTTGCAGCGGGACGGGACGAGGACGTGCTAAGTGTGCATGCGCACGCGCATGGATCCTCCCCGCAGTGTCCTAACAGGAAGGGAGGGGAGGGCCAGGAGAAGAAGGGGGGTGTTGAGGGAGGTGCTCAGGCCTCTGCAGCAGAGACGCACCTGACCTGACCACGTCCAACTGATGTCACAGTGACGTCACTGTGATGCCACCAGACGCGTTTGAAAAAGGAAACAAGAAGCTGGAAGTCAGACATGCACACATCCACTAGATGGCGTTGTATCAGCACACACACACACAGACCTGCGCTTCTCAATTATTTACTGTTACGCCCCCTAGGAAGAAGAAAATATTTTTGCTCCACCCCAACTCTCCTAAATAGTATAATTTGTCTCTAAAATGTTTATTGTTAAGTACGCCTCTGGATTATATTGCATCCTTAAGAACATTAATGAAATATAGATCAACTTAAAGCAAAGAATAACTTTATAAGTGTTTTTTTAGCCTAAGATAGATTTAAAGTGCATCAGCACCTCTCCCACCTACAGTCGAGGATGTGCAATTACACTTTATTTTTTGTAAGGCAGAAAAAAAAAAACATGTTCCACGCATCTTATGTGAAGTGGAATTCCATAGATAATTGACGGCCAATGTACCGTAAATGCATTTAAAATATATATATATATATATATATATATATATATATATATATATATATATATATATATATATATATATATATAATAATAATAATAATTAATTATTATTAATTATTATATATTTTTTTGAAAACATGGAAATAAACCTCAAAAAATGTTTTACATGCCCTGCGATTGGCTGGCAACCAGTCCAGGGTGTCCCCCACCTACTGCCCAGTGTCAGCTGAGATAGGCACCAGCACCCTCCCCGCGACCCTTGTGAGGAATAAGCGATCAAGGAAATGGATGGATGGATGGATAGAAATGTTTTCCAAGGCTCCCAAAGAAACAATAGCAGCAATTTAAAAAAAAGATAAAAATCCGTGACTCCTTATAGTATTGTGGGGGGATTCCCTTGTAAATTGTCTAATATTTGTAGGGCCATAAACCTTCATTGGTGGTTTGGCGTTTAATCCCTGGCACGTTACAGAGACGAATTGGGAATAAAAGGCTTAGCGCCACAACGGGACTCCACCGTGTGCACGCGCAAGCCAGATTTAGGAGCTCCGAGAATGTCCACGTTGATCCGTGGCGAGCTGCAAATAAATGCCAGCTGGACTTTATTTGGGCTGGCCGCACAAACATTTCCACGAAGGAATCAAGGTAAATCCAGCGCGCGTCTTTTTTTTTTTTGGCGCACATAAAAACAAGACAAGACTAGGCTGCTGCTTTTTTTCTTTTTCAATTATTTCCTCAATGATGATTTTTTTTTTTTTTTCCCCCTTTTTTTGACTGAATGTCATGAGCCCATTCTGGCCATTCTCAAGCCAAATTATCTTGCAAACCTGATAAAAGGGCATAAAATGTTTTTTACAGAAAAAAAAAATGTCAATGTTATGGGTCAAATCGACCCATTTTAAAATATGGTAAGTGGAATCAACAGTAGGGATGTCACGATAAGGGCAATATCGTGATATCGTGATATTAAAACTGCCACAATATCGTCGTCGTCATGTTCACAATATTTAAAAGGAAAACATCTGTTAAAAAGTCAGGTTGATTTCCATTTGTGCAGTTCTAGAACCTTCTAGTGGCTAGTTTATGAGTGCAATTTAATTTTCATTAAGGATGTTTTGGCCTTCTATGTTTAAAATCTATGCTAATTGTCAGATGAAGGAGAACCTAATTTGCATGTGAAGCAATCAATGTGTGCTTGCATTGCCAAGTAAGTGCCTCAATATTGTTATTAGAGATTGTAGGTGGTTTATATGCATTGCTGTTATGTACAAAAGCACAATATTGTGCTTTTTCTTTAATATGAGCTCCTTTTTTACAATATTGTGATCTTTTTTAAATATCGCCATTGCCCCCACAATATCGTGATAATTATCGTATCGTGACCTTCATATCATGATAATATCGTATTGTGATGTTTGGATATCGTTACATCCCTAATCAACAGTAGAGGTTTTTGTTTGACACATTTACATATAAGACATTTTTTTTATTTGTTTGGGATATTTCTGGCCACTGAAATTGAGGCCGGGTCAAAATGACCCAACAAGATGATGGCTGCAGTTAACAGGACGGTTGACTGAACTTCCAGTTGGCCTCGCTGTTACTCCGTGGATTATTTTCAACTCTTTTGTGCTCCAAAGCGCCTGATTGCTTGATTGGATTTTGCCATCGCTAAGCCTCAACACTGCCATCCCGCCCCCACCTCACTCCCCACCACCAACTTCAGCTGCTATAAAAGGGCCTGCACCTACTTTGTGGGTTTCACACATTTGCGATAAACATCCGTCAGACGGCACAGGTAAGACCTCCTCCTTTGCTTGCGCACGCAATGCACTACATCATATGGCAACATCCTACTTCTCCGCTTTTACGTCACATGATGATGATGATGCAAGTGCTCACTTGTTTGTTTTTGTTTTTTTTGTTCGTTTTTTTTTTTTTTTTTGCTTATTGGTGTTGTATCCCTGCTTATTCAATTTTTTTCTGGCTATGCCCTGTTCTTGAATGGGATGGAAGTTCAAACATTCTTTAAAACCCAATTCATCAATTCCGCAACAAATTTTATTTACTGACATCTGTAGCAATAGATAGATAGATAGATATTTCAATTAAGGAAGGCCTTATCGTATCATGAGTGCATGTGTCGTTTTGTGTGAGTCATCAACCGTGTGGCTGCGAAGAGGCGAGGATGTCTTGTTGACAGTCGTTACGGAGTTTCTTGGCTGGGGATTTAGCCTGCTATTAATTCCCAAATGATCCAGTTAGTGCTCCGGAAATAGTGGCGGCGTCCTCATCATCAATCACGCCTCTTTAATTCCATCGGGCGGGATTAACCTCGCCTGAGATGGATCCAGTCTTCACTAACAAACGCACTTTTCTTTGTCTTCCTCAGAACACTTCCAGAAGCTTCCAGACATGGCAAAGTAAGTTTCGAGTGCAACCACACAAGCCACCACAAAAAAAAAAAAGGACAGAAAAAAATATGAAAATTAAAATAAAAAATATAAAACTTTTTTTTGTCATTCTCAAAAAGTTGCCCATTTTATCTAAAAACAACCATCCATCCATTTTCTTGACCGCTTATTCCTCACAAAGGAAAGGCAAATTTTCCACTTTATGAAGTGGCAAATTTGCGAGAAAAAAAAATTCACAAATTTGCGAGAAAAAAAACAAAAAACTTGAAGCGTACTACTCGAATGTTTGTGTTTAAATAAGGAGAATTTAACCATATATGATGTTCAAGATTCGCACTTTGAAGCGACAAAGACGCTTCACTTTGCGAAGGTCCACACCCTGAGGATCAAGCAATTTAAGGGAATTTGTTAAAAAGTATATTTACTTGTATATTTATGTTTCCAGAATTCATACTTTTTTTTTCTTTTTTTTTTGCATAAGTATCTAAGTTGACGTGTAGAATCTGCTGCTCGCTGCCATTGACTTGCTAGCTTCTGATTGGTTCGTGATAGTCAGCTGACAGGGGATCAGGAAGTGTTGTCGCTCTAGCTGCCGCGTATTTATGACAAGTAAAGTTTAAATTCAGAATGAATCAGTCTCCATCCTGCCTTTTCATTTTATAAACAGTGTCCCATTAACCATCAACAAATCCTCACATTAGACTATAGCTATGCTACGGTTATTTCTCGTAAATTTCTGGGGGGGGTTTTCTCACAAATTTGCCACTTTATAAACTCGCAAATTTACAAGTTTTTTTCTTGCAAATGTGCGAGTTTATAAAGTGGCAAATAGAGCGGCAAATTTGCGAAGTTCTATTTTTGTTTTCGGAATATTGGCCCCGCCCCATAAAAAAAATATATTCATGCGTGGCCGTAATACGCAGTCGTACAAAACAAAAGTACATTCTTCTGGCGACATGTCAAAATCCTTTGTGAAGTCGTTTCCAAAATAGCTGCCAATGACAGGGCGGCTCCTCAAACTGACAAACACTCAAAAGGTCAAATGGTGGCCCCGAAGATGCCGTTTAAGCCTCACCTGTGGCCGGGTCGGATTAGTCTCTTGCTTATCCAATCACACCTGCCACTCAGCTAGCACTTCTTCTTTCCATCTGTCGTCCAGTCACCTTTGACCAGAGAGGTCTTAAAAAAATAATGATAAATGGACTCATGATTGGTCCCTGGCGGATCCATCTCACCCTTTGTCAACAAACATTTTCCGGGCCATGTCCGCGTCAAGTCTCTGGGTTTAATGCTGACTCAGAGAACATTTACATTCACATTCTTTGCGATAAAATGTGCATGTCGCACCTCTTCCAGACTTCTTGGTACAAACGTACGCCACACACTGTCGCATTTTTGCTATGGAGACAGAAAACAATGTGAAAATGCCGCAGAGGAATAAATGTACTCAAGTGAAGCGTGCTTAGCGAATGTCAACACAAGATGGCCGCCGGCGCCGTTTGCTTTTTGTTATGCGGCCACGCATTTTCTTCTATACGCCCGTGAGCATGACAGACAGTGAGAAAGCGCTTCCTGTTTCCCTCTCTCGTGTCATCCCAATTTTTTGTTTGCGATCTGCAGAGTTTTCAAAAAGACAAACGGCAACGGCGGCCTCACGCTCTACCTGGGCAAGCGAGACTACCTAGACCACGTCAACAACGTGGAAAAACTTGGTGAGTGCGTACGTGCGTGTGCTTGCGTCATGACCTTGACTTTGCAAAAATGTCTCGTAGATGGCGTTGTCAAGTTGGACCCGACAAACTTCGGAGACAGAAAAGGTGAAGCCAGACTCGCATGTTGCAGTCTTTTCCACATGCTAACATGTTCAAACGCTAGCACTCAATAACATTTCAACACTCTAACATCAAACACACAAAACGTGCTAATATGCTGGTATGCTCACACATACATGTTAACATTGTAACACATAACATTCTTACGTGCTAACACACTATTCTTCTAATATGCTAATTCACCAACCGCTAACATTCTTGTGCTCTATTATGCCAATATATGGTATTTTTAAGAAGCTATTATGTTAATGTTCTAATATGCTAAATGCTAAAATCTTGTTACGCTAAATTGTTAACTTAATTATGACATGCCAGTTGCTAAAATTGTAATACGATAACATGCAAGCATGCTTCATGCTACAATGCTAACATTCTAAAATACTAACATGTTCACAAGGGTCACGGAGGGTGCTGGAGCCTATCTCAGCTGGCTTTGTGCAGTAGGCGGGGTACACCCTGGACTGGTTGCCAGCCAATCGCAGGGCACACAGACGAACTCCTCTTGTTTATGTTTAACAAATTAAAAACATCATAAATCATGCTGTTTCTACTAAGTACTGTCTCAAATGTTCTCCAATTTTGATACTGTAAATGTACAGGATCGTATGCCGTGAAATGTTTCTTGGAAGGAGCAATATGGCGGCCTCGCGGCTTCCAAAGTCTTTTTGGCCTATGGGCTATCCAGTCATATTCAGATCGGTGACACTAGCACGCCAAGATTCAAATAGCCTAAGATTATATACTAACATTCTTAAACTCTTACTATGTTAGTATTCTGAACACAATACACAAATTATACACTCTGTTATGCTAGCATGTTAACGTTCTTACTAAGATGCTATCACAGTACCACGCTCACATTTTCAACGCTAACTGTTAACACGTGAGTGCTAATATTTGTAACATGCTAAATGCTAAGCTGTGAACGTACAAACACATGATCATACTAGCATGTTAACATTCTAACTAGCTATCATGCTGACACGTTAGCGTTTCAACATGCTAATAGTCTCGCACACTAACATTCTAACAAACGGCCGTCCGTCAGTGTTCGTGCAGCTGGCGTGCGCCTTCCGCTACGGCAGCGACGACTTGGACGTGATGGGCTTGTGCTTCCGCAAGGACATCTGGATCCAGCACGTTCAGATCTACCCAGACGACCACAAGCCGCCACTCAGCGAAATGCACGACACGCTCCTGAAGAAGGCCGGCGATGATGCACGCCCTTTCAGCTTTGAAGTACCGACGCCCCTCGCCACATGTTTGTGCTGCTAATGCTACGTGCTAACGGGTGTGTGTGCATGTGTGCAGCTTCCCAACAACCTTCCGTGTTCCGTGTCGCTACAACCGGCCCCTGGCGACAAAGGGAAGGTATGCCATGCGTCGGCACAATACACTCAGTTAAACTAGGAGAAAAAAAGGGAGAAAAAGAAAGGGGGGGAAAAGAGAAAGAGAATAATAAACAGTGAATGAATGAAGAAAAATAAATACAAGAAAAAATGGAGAAAAAGAAAAAAAGATTTCCAAGAACTGCTCTACACAGAGGATAAAGAATATATGACCGAATAGTGTCTTCTTGACTGTTAGCATGTTGTTGCCGAACAATTGTGTCACTCTGTGGCTTAAAGGCTTAAAGTACCAGCAAACAGATGCTAATTAGTGTTAGCATTACGCTAGCAGGGTCTTTGCGTGTATGTTTCAGTCTTGCGGCGTGGACTTTGAGGTCAAGACCTTCCTGGCGAATGAGAAATGCAACCCTGATGAGAAGATCGAAAAGAAGTGAGTTGGCTGCGCGCCCGTTTGTCTGGCGTGCTCGCCGTGACGCCATGCGTGTTTCGCCCGCAGGGACACGGCGCGTCTCATCGTCCGCAAAATCCAGTATGCGCCATCTGTGGTGGGTCCCGGGCCCAAAACGGACATCTGCAAGAGCTTCATGATGTCGGACAAGCCAGTGCACTTGGAGGTCTCACTGGAGAAAGACGTATGTATGCGCTCCCACACGCATGCTGTGACAACACCATTTAGTCCACATAGGCAGCAAAAGGGCCCACGTGCCAGAACAACAATATATAAAAAAAAAAAAAAAAAAAAAGTCATTTTGACTATTTTTATTCTTTTTTTTTTAGTTTTTCTTTTTATTTTCTAAACTATGGAAGCGTATTGCATTCACTTGAAAAAAACCTTCTGTTTTTCACTTGAAAAAAACCCTCTTTTTCTGACTATTTTTGGGGGGGGGGGGCTTTTTTTTTTTTTTTTTTTTTTAGTGAGTTTTTTCTGTTTTTCTGAATTTTTTTCTGTTTTACTGATTTTTATTTCTGTCATAAATAAATAGAAAAACACGGAAAAAATTATTCAGGAAAAACAGGAGGAAAAATTACTCAGAAAAACAGGGGGGGAACATTATTAAAAAAAAAAAAAATAGAAAAAAAAATATTCCAAAAAACATTTTTTTTTATCTTCAGCATATCCAACTTTGTTGACGACCACGTTGCCATGGTTGGGGTTACAAAATAGTTTGGATTGATGCCGTATGGTGCAACAATTCTAAAAAAAAAAAACCATGGTAACCATCACGACGTCATTGTTGTGGATTTTGTCTTTTTGCTGCAGCTCTACTTCCACGGCGAGCCCATCCCCATCAAGTTCAAGATCAACAACGAGAGCAACAAAACCGTCAAGAAGATTCAGGTCACAGGTGCGTTACGCCGTCGCGACTCGTCCCATCCGGCCGCAGCTTACTCGGGGTCCTTCCTCCTCGCAGTCGACCAAACCACTGACATCGTCCTCTACTCGGCCGACAAGTACACCAAGTGTGTCTTCTCCAAGGAGTTCGGGTAGGTTCCGCCACGAGGTGCCTATCAGGTGGCGCCACCTGACTGACGTCCGCTCTGCTTTTTTTTTTTTGGCGGGCAGCGAGACTGTGGAGGCGGGCGGCACCTTGGAGAACACGGTGAGCATCATGCCGCTGCTGGCTGACAACAAGGAGAAGCGAGGACTGGCGCTGGACGGGCGGCTCAAGGACGAGGACACCAACCTGGCCTCCACCACCATGTAAAACAAATGCCGCTGGACGAACTACACGTTCACATAATTGCATTAAAAAAAAAGAGAGAGAGAGAGAGAGAGAACAGAGCTTGTTTTTTGTCAAGTAGAATTACTGCCACTGATCAATATTATAAAATAGTCCATGCAGTTTTTCAGCGGGCATCTTTGTAAACTCAACTCAACTCAACTTTATTTATAAAGCGCTTTAAGAACAGGCATTGCTGTATACAAAGTGCTGTACATAAACATAAATATCAGTTTTGCAGTAAACAAGAACAAAGTAAACATTTTGAAGTGCAAAGTTTTTTTTTCAAGTAAATACATTTTACATCAGTAAATAAATAAGAAGTAGGCAAGTAAATAAAGAGCTAAATAAATACATAAATAGGTAGACCAAAACTCATACACACCACAAAACGTTCTCTGAATGTGCTAATTTCATTTTGGGATTTTTCTCCTATTGCTCAAGTGGCCTTACTATTAGAATTGTTTTCTAATAATGTCAACTGACTAACAACAAAATGATTTCAAAAGAAATCAGGCGTAATTATAACAAGTGGAAAGATAGCCAGCATTTGGAGAATTAGCCGATTAGTTGTTTTTGTTGGCAGGAAAAAAGCCGAGTCAGTAAAAAGGAAATATTGCTTTGCTGCCACCTGGTGGCAACTTGATGCAAAGTACATATGGCGAACTGAGGGGAGGGGGAATAAAAAGTGCTTTGCTGCCCTCTTGTGGCATCCATAAGCAAGTTGACAGCTTTAACCTGTGCTTCTCATGCCCGCAAAGTTTAGTTTTGATTTTTTCTCTAGGTTGCGTGAGGATATCGAGAAGGAAGTGCTGGGAATTCTCGTGTCCTACAAGATCAAAGTCAACCTGATGGTGGCTGGAGGAGGGTGAGTGGTCGCTCGGCACCGTTGGAAATTGCGCCCGAACAGCTTGCTCAGTTAGCATTTTTCAAAGCTTCTTTACTATTTTGAAAATCTTTTTTTTTTTTTTTTTTTTTTTTTTGAGATTCATCCAACAATGGGATCCTCCTCTTCTGACATCCCCACAAAAATAAATAAATAAATAAATAAATAAAATTGGCGGGCTTTCTATTCTTTGAATGACGAAAGACAGTTTGAGGGATGCAACTTTGTTAGCCTCGGACGCTAAGGTGAAGCCTAACATCTATGTTGTGTCCCCGCAGCCTGCTGGGAGGACTCATTTCCAGGTGAACTTGCCTCAATTCCTGTCACATGACCACCCAACTTCCTGCCTGCCCTCCTTGTCTTGACTTGACTTTTGGTTTGCTTTCCTTGGCAGCGATGTCTCCGCCATGGTGCCGCTGAAGCTCATGCACCCCAAACCGGAAGGTGACGTCTCACATTCGCAAATTTACTACAAACACAAAGCCAGCGGCTGGCAACAAAAGTGAGCCCACCCCCCAAGTGAAATTGTCAGGTGCAAAGTGTCAATATGTCCTGACGCCGTGAGATGCCACACTTAATTTCCAGTGAAGGGATGAGGCAATAAATTGAACACACCTGCTCTCCACACCTGAGACCTTGTGCCCAATTTGGTCATTTTCACTGAGGGGTGTACTCACTTTTGTTGCCAGTGGTTTATACATTCATTATTCATGGCTGTGTGTTGACTTACTGTTGATATTGTACCAAAGTTGTATTTCTTCAGTGTTGTCCCATGAAAAAAAATAGCTATTATTTTCACAAATGGGGGGGGGGGGCTGATTTTTGTGAGCTGCGTGCGATGTGCATCTTCAGTCATGCTGCTCTTCCTTTCTCATCTTCAGATTAAAGGCTGCATATCCATGTAAGTATGTGTAGTTACCATTTATGTAGACTACACGGTGTCGCCATGGCAACAATAACACCTGCTGGCGCTGCTGTAATTCCACTCTAGCACCAGGATAAGATTTTTTTAATTTTTTTTCCATTCTCAACTTTTTTTTTTTCTAGAAAATGACAGGTTGTCATGTTGTCATGTGACGCGACATGCTTGTTGTGGGTGACACGTAGTCATGTCACGTGACCTCACAGTTGCTTCGTAGATGACACATAACTGTCATGTGATGTGACATTGAAATCCTATCATTTTACGTGCCATGATGAATGTAGACATTTTTAAAAGTCAGATGACATGATTCATGTATGTTGAAATATTGTCACATGTTCAGAGACGACATCGGCCTGCAGGTGGGCGGACAGGACGGAAATGCCGACAGGAGGTCGACAAAAGATGCGTGGGACCGGCACCCTCTTCAATGCACACGTACAAATACACGCGCACACGCGTGACTCTATCGTTTTGACATGCACTGTTTTCCTTTCATTGCATGCTTCTGCCTGCTCTTGTCCAATTAAATATTTCAACATTGAGACTTTTGGGGTTTTTGGCTTCTTTCGTGAACGTACCTGTACGAAAGTGGAGGGTGTAGCGCCACCTAGCGGCTGCAAGTATGCCGCTCATTTTGGTGAGGAAAGCGTATTAAAGTTCATAAGAAAGTCACAATTTCTCAAGATTTGCAATCACACGAGTTGACATGACAACATGATGACACCTTTGTGTGCGCGGCTAGCCCGGAATGAAGTGAGGGAGGGGAGAAAGAAGAGGAGGCAAATGCAAGGATGCACGGTGGCATGTGAGGAGGCGAGGTGACAGGGAAGAATGCGAGGTGAGGGGGGAAACACAAGAAGATGCAGGAGCCAGGGAAGGGAGTGAGGTAAAAGGAAAAGTGAGCACGTGAGGAGGCGAGCGAGCACAGGAGATGCAGAAAGAGGGCAAATTAAAAAAAATAAAATAAAAAAAGGGAATGATGGGAGGTGAGGGAGCAGGAGAGGTTGCGAGCATGGGGCGAGAAAAAATGAGAAGTATGAATTGGTGTGAGGAAGAAGGAAAAGAGGCTATCACAAGGATGCATGGTCGCACATATGAGGGGACGAGGTAGCAGGGGGTGGGGGCGACGCCACGCGACGTAGCGCCCACTTTCCGAGCCGCGGCGGGGAGGAGGAGGAGGCGGCGAGCTACCCGGGCCGGGCCGCCGAGCCGAACCATCCATGGGTGGCTGTGTGGGGAGCCAACACGACTCCTCGGGCAGCTTGAACGACAATTCGGACGGAACCGGAGGTAACTTGCTTCCTTCCTTCCTCGCCTCTTTCCCGGTGCCTAGCGGGGGCCGCGGCCGGCGGTCATTATAGGTACCGGACGGGGGGTTTCTGGGCCGAAGGCTTGTCTCCTTCCCGGGTGAGGCAAGCAAACGAACTCCGAATCGTGCATGTCTGCAAAGAGGCGAAAGATGGCATTGCGCGTCTCGTCTTTGTTCACTTGGCATGTGATGTTGCTGTCTAGTATGCTAGTTAGCATGCTAGCCGGCTACATGCTACGTCACGTGTTTTTCTTCTATTATTGCTCGTCTTCAAGAGCTTTGAAGGTGTTTTCAGGTGAATTATTGCGTGTTGATATGCAAATGTAGTGAATGTGGCCACATGCTGTACTTTCAAACGTGATGATGAAGACGCTTAAAGAAGTGAAAAGTAAATAAGTACAAATAGATACTTGGTTCCTGTTTTCAGGTGTACTTAGCTTGAGTATTTACAGAACTCTTAAAAAAAACAAGTACAAACTCGCACCATTTCAATAACTCACTGTTTATAACTTTGCTTTGTCATTGTTTCAATGTTTCAAGTATACAACTGTAAAATATGTTGATTTTTGATTACTTGAAATAATGTCACTCAAAAAAATATTTTTTTTTTGGTTGGGGCAACAGATTACCTCACTTCCAATGTGTAGTGTTACACTTAATAAATAAATTTGATCAATAACAACAATAGTTTCTTGTCCATACTTCTTTTAGCAGAGTATTATTAATTAAATTGAAAAGACATAAAAATGTATGAATTAAAATAAATACAACAAAATATAGTTTGATATTTTTACAACGAATAAAATAAAAAATCACAGATTCTAGCTTCCAAATGATTCCTGGCCCTAGGAGATGGTTTACACAAATGTGTGATACTCAGAAACAGACAATACCAAAATAAAATTACCTTTTGTTCTGGCTGTTAAACAAAAACAAAAATGCGTGCTTTTAGCTTACTGGCTAATTCCTGACTGTCTGCAAACGTAGCCTGATGTCTTCCGTTTGGTCGACCAGGTCAGTTATCGCCGAATGTCCGTCTTTGTTTTTGTGGTCAGTGGCTCTGGGGCGGAACCAGCCGCTGAAGCGCGAGCGTCCCAAATGGAAAAGCGACTACCCCATGACGGAGGGCCAGCTGCGCAGCAAGCGTGACGAATTCTGGGACACGGCGCCGGCGTTCGAGGGCCGCAAGGAGATTTGGGATGCGCTGAGGGCGGCCGCCGGCGCCTTCGAGAGCCAAGACCACCAGCTGGCCCAGGCCATCCTGGACGGCGCCAGCATCACGCTGCCGCACGGTCAGTCGCACTCAAGGGGGTGATGGGGGACAAAGATAATGGTATTAACTCATTCACTCCCAGCCATTTTCACAGAAGCAATCCCGTTTGCTCCCGGTTGCTTTACTGGATTTTGACTGATTTTGCAAGGTCCATAGAATATTGTGTTCTATTGCTATTAAAAACATGGAACCTACCAAAAGAAAGTCTCTTCTCTCATCAGGAAAAATTTTTTTTTACATCTGTTTCCGTTTTGCAGCAGTTAGCATTACAATATAGCTAAGTTTAATCAATTTTCACAAATCTGTTTTGAGCTTTTTTTTTTCCCAACATGGCCCTGATTGATCTCTTATCCTCTGCTGCCACCTGCTGACCGTTTGCGTAATAACTACCATTTCTGCAACCGTTCTTTGCTGTTGAGAGGCTGCATCAAAGCCTTCTGTATGCTATAGCGCTAAAAAACAAAAAACAAAACAAAAAAAAAAACGTATAAATTGTCTTTGGGACACTTAAAACATTTTTGAAAAACGTATTTACACGTTATTGGGAGCAAATGAGTTAAAAGAAACATCCCCCAAAATAATTTTTTTATATTTTTTTTCCCAGATTTTTCTTCCAGTTGTAGAGTGAAATTAATATGTTGTACACAGTTAATGTTCTGCCAGTAATTATTTTATTCAATATATGTATATATTTTTTTAAACAATTGGCCGATTTAATCTGCAAAATATGGGAGCTCAACGGATCTTTTTTTTTTTTTTTTTTAAATTTAAATCATTACAATTTTTTAGTGTTGTCAGCTCGCCACTTTGGTGCATCGGATTGACAAAATAGTTTTGGTTTCACTTTTTCACATTTCAAATTTAGTGGAATTAAATGTTTTTCCTCTTGTTTGTCAGGTGCGCTTAGCGAATGCTACGACGAGCTTGGCAACCGCTACCAGCTTCCCGCCTACTGCCTGGCGCCGCCCGTCAACATGATCGAGGAGCGCTCCGACGGCTCCGACCAGGACTCGGGCGGCGCTGACGCGGCGTTGGCGGCTGACGGCGGCGGGGAGCGGCAGCTGCGCCTGCGCCTGTCCACGGGGCGCGACCTGCGGCTGCGCGTGTGCTCGGCCGACACGGTGGGCGCCATGAAGCGGCGCCTGCACGCTCAGGAAGGCGTGCCCGCCGCCGCCCAGCGCTGGTTCTTCTCGGGACGCCCGCTCACCGACAGGCTGCGACTGGAGCAGATCAACATCTCGCGGGATTACGTGGTGCAGGTCATCATCAGCCAGCCGGCGGACACGCCCCCGCCGCCCACCCCCGCTCGGGAAACGCGGCGCCAGTCCGACCCCGTGGACGCTTAAAGCCGGCGTGGGAACCTTTTGGATGCTCTGCCGGGGTGGTAAGGAACGCGATGTTGACCTTGATTATCGCTATGGAAACCGCAACAACAAGAAAGACCAATCACACTTGTGTTGTTGTTGCCGTGACAAGATGGCGGCTAGCGCGTGGGCTAGCTCCTCACGCTAACACCGGAGGACGACAAACAATGCTGGATGAAACGCTTTTCTTATCCCTTGACCGCACAATCGTGTGCACGAGTGCGAGAGACTAGCGCCCACACCAAAACATCAAGATGATGACTCGACATATTTTCATTGACAAGCCAGCTTTTTGTAATTAAAAACAATCTGTCTTTGTATTCCCCTGCAACTCATTTTTTTCTTTCTTTCTTGTTTTCTTTCTTTCTTTCTTTCTTTCTTTCTTTCTTTCTTTCTTTCTTTCTTGTTTTCTTTCTTTCTTTCTTTCTTTCTTTCTTTCTTTCTTTCTTTCTTTCTTTCTTTCTTTCTTTCTTTCTTTCTTTGAGCCAAAACTTCACATGCTCAGTCCCCGGGTAACGACCAATCATGGCTCAGTTTGTGAATGTCACATGACCAAACCCAGAAAACAGGTGAGCCGTGATTGGTCGTTACATGAGCCCTGAGCACCTGTGATGTCCTTTTTAGTTGACAAGTATTGTACATTTCATGTACAATTAATAATAAAATTAGAGACAAAATATTAGATACTTAAAGCAAAAGAAAAAAAAATGGATTAGTTAGTCCTTCTCAACAGTAGGTGGCGCTAAACTGTGGCAGTTTTGACAGTTTTTGCAACACTTGGCCTCATATTTTTTTTTGGGACAATATCATAAAGAAGTAGCGTAGTTACATAGCTTATTAGCCGGTGACCTAAACTGGAAGAAATTGCTACGTTTTTTTTTTCCGAATGCGCAAATCCAAATCATCACATTGAAGCGTGAGCTTCATCCTGTAAACCGCAGCAGTTTAGCGCCAACTGCTGGCGGGGAGGACTTACTCGACGTCAGCGTTCTTGCCCGTCCCTAACTAATATTAGTTGGTCAAACAGCTAAGTGTGAACGTCTCAGTGGCGTTTCACATTGTGTGTTAGCATTGAGCTAACGGACATTCCAAAGGCAAAGTTGTGAGGTTGTTTCACAAAGTGCAAATCTCTTTGTTTGGTGTTTAAAAAGATCTTGAAACCAAGCCTCCACGAGTACCTATACTTCAAAAATAAGACTAGTATCGGCCCTTGCCCTTCCCTAATATTGCTATAAATCTCTTCTATGACTTAATATTGCTCGCATATCTCATACATATACATCTATTCAGACAATGATCAATCAATCGATGTATGTATGAGTGGGATGTTGTGTGAGAAGATTCCCTGAAAGAAGTTGGGCTTTTTTTTTTCCCTTTTTTTTCTTCTTCCTCCTGATGCTCAACTTTGACCTTCAGCATGGGGCCGTGTCATGCAGGCTTTGCTCAACTTCCTGTGTGCTCTTCTGACAACATCCTCCTTTTCTCTCTCGCACACACAAACACACTCCCAGTCAGGTTGCAAAAGTCCTCACGTAAGGAGAAGTTCAGGTGTGTGCTTGTGGAAAACAAGAAAAAGACAAACGGATTCCCAACTCATTCAACTCCTGATTTGAAATACACATTATGAAATGTACAATTTTATACTAAACCTGTTTTGATGACTCCAAAAAAACACTGTCATAATTAGTGATAGACCGATATGGTTTTTTCAAGGCCGATACCGATACAGATTATTTGTAGTCAAGTCGGCCGATAACCGATATTTCAAGCCGATATTCATTTGCAGTAAAATGGGGGGGAATTCTTTCAAACTATATATAATTTCTCACTGAGTAACAAATTCATGTGAATGTAGCTCATTTGGGGTTTTTGTTAGGGTTCGTAAAAACGTTTCAAAAAGATTTTCGCGGTGAAAAATTGTGTGAATATGTTCCAAATGTGTATTCGACAAATAAAAACTGACTGCGAACATCTTACAAATCCTGATGAAAACCCCAAATTCGCTACGTTCGCAAGTATTCCCTGCTCAGTGAGATTTATCGGCCTTCAGATTCAAAAAATGGCCGATGCCGATATTTGTCAAAATGCCAAATATCGGCGCCGATAATCGGCCCGGCCGATTATCGGTCTATCCCTAGTCATAATCCCCTACATATTGATTTGGGAGTATCGATGACTCATTTTAGAGGTACACTTAATCAGAAAGTTGAAATTAGAAAAATCCATTCATCATTTTCAGACCTCGTCAACTATGTAATCCACCATATTAAAAAAATGATGATTTGGGAGTATTGGAGGAATTGTTTGAGCTATGTTGGCCGCCGCCAATCTGAAAATCCAGTGGGAGTGATTGGGGAGTCGCCAATCATTCAATGTTCAGATAGTGTACCAATCGATCTCATGAATATGAGTGTTTGAGTACTCGTATTGGTACATGATTACTTCCCAGCACTGCCGCGCGTAAACTATAGCGAGCTGTCACAATGCTGGAGGAGGAAGGGAGTGCTCGTCAGGTGAGCTGACGTACGAGCTGCTTCTTCCTCTTGCGTGGAAATACGTAATCAAAACGACTTCTGCATCTCACGCCTACAAATACACACATGCACAATCAGATCGGGCCAGACGGCGTCGGATCATCAAGGTGAGAACCTTTACACTTATTTTCCATACTATAGAAGCCCTGATTTGAATCCCAAATGGAGGATTTAAGCCATGATTTGATGTTTCAAGTCTGGCTCTAAATCATCACTTGAAACCCTAACCTGGGCTTCAAACACTAACTCTGTCTTGATACATGCATTTGAAAGCCTAACCCAGGCAAGTATGCTTGAAAGACTTAAACCAAACTTGGAACCTTGACTAAGGCATGCAACACTCATTTGAAGCCATTGTTTGAAATCCGATCCCGACTTCAAACTAAATTTGAAATCTGACTTTGAAAGCCTGACTTTCTGATGTCGTCATCATCTTCAGGACTTTCCTGTGCCCTATCTTGTACTTTGCGTCCCGATGTGGCTGTTTCTCTCCTCCGTGTTGATGGCGACACTTTTAAGCGGTGCCGCCGCCGACAGTCAACACAGAAGCACGGTGGTTCTGATGGACAACGGTCGGTACCTCCTACTTTCTCTTCTGTAGCGTTGACCCAAAGCGCAGAATGTGACATTTTCGCATGTGTTTGTGTTTAGTGTTGGTTGGGACCATTCCTTACAAAAACGCAACATCACACATTCCTCTCACATGCGGGTCAGCCCATCAACACAAGGCCGTGTTCTGGAAGAGAAACGGTAAGAGAACATGACAAGGACCTCGACCATGAGTTTACTCATTAAAGCTGGTCTAAATGTGAGTTGACTGACAAGAACCTGGTTTGTGCTGTGTGTGAGTTGACTTGCCAAAGCCTGGTCCATGTGCGAGTTGACTCATAAAAACCTGGTCCATGTGCGAGTTGACTCACAAAAACCTGGTCCATGTGTGAGTTGACTTACAAGAACCTGGTCCAAATGTGAGTTGACTCACAAGAACCTGGTCCATGTGTGAGGTGACTCATAAGAACCTGATCCATGTGTGAGTTGACTTACAAGAACCTGATCCGTGTGTGAGTTGACTCACAAGAACCTGGTCCGTGTGTGAGTTGACTCACAAGAACCTGGTCCATGTGTGAGGTGACTTACAAGAACCTGGTCTATGTGTGAGGTGACTTACAAGAACCTAGTCCATGTGTGAGGTGACTTACAAGAACCTGGTCTATGTGTGAGTTGACTTACAAGAACCTGGTCCATGTGTGAGTTGACTTACAAGAACCTGGTCCGTGTGTGAGTTGACTCACAAGAACCTGGTCCATGTGTGAGGTGACTTACAAGAACCTGGTCTATGTGTGAGTTGACTTACAAGAACCTGGTCCATGTGTGAGGTGACATACAAGAACCAGGTCCATGTGTGAGTTGACTTACAAGAACCTGGTCCGTGTGTGAGTTGACTCACAAGAACCTGGTCCATGTGTGAGGTGACTTACAAGAACCTGGTCTATGTGTGAGTTGACTTACAAGAACCTGGTCCGTGTGTGAGTTGACTCACAAGAACCTGGTCCATGTGTGAGGTGACTGACAAGAACCTGGTCCATGTGTGAGGTGACTTACAAGAACCTGGTCTATGTGTGAGTTGACTTACAAGAACCTGGTCCATGTGTGAGGTGACATACAAGAACCAGGTCCATGTGTGAGTTGACTTACAAGAACCTGGTCCGTGTGTGAGTTGACTCACAAGAACCTGGTCCATGTGTGAGGTGACTTACAAGAACCTGGTCTATGTGTGAGTTGACTTACAAGAACCTGGTCCGTGTGTGAGTTGACTCACAAGAACCTGGTCCATGTGTGAGGTGACTGACAAGAACCTGGTCCATGTGTGAGGTGACTTACAAGAACCTGGTCCATGTGTGAGATGACTGACAAGAACCTGGTCCAAATGTGAGTTGACTCACAAGAACTTGGTCCATGTGTGAGATGCCTTACAAGAACCTGGTCCATGTGTGAGTTGACTCACAAGAACCTGGTGTAAATGTGAGTCGACTCACAAGAACCTGGTCCATGTATGAATTGACTCACAAAAACTTAGTCCATGTGTGAGTTGACTCACAAGAACCTGGTCCATGTGTCAGGTGAGGAGATCCAGCCCTCCCTCCTGGGTGAGCAGGTCAGCGTTGAGGTTATTGAGACGGTAGGAGGAAACTTCAGCTGCCACTTGAGCTCCAGCGGAGACTACCTGAACCACACCCTGGTCCTGATCCAAGTGAACCAGGATGAGGAGAGAGTCATCCTGGACGATCAAGGTCCAGGAGAAGGTAAGCAAGGAGGGGGGAAGCCAAAAGTCCTCTGCAATTCCTGGCATAGTGACGTGATTGTTTGTTGTTGTCAGGTGCCATCCACTGCTGGGCTTCCAACTACAACGGAAGCTTCCGCTGCACATGGATTCGAAACAAGTTCAGGAACGACGCCTACGTTTTGATGGTCAAAGCGCAGCGGTGAGGAGGACCTGCCGGATTTCCCACACGCACACACACAGCATGGTTTTTGGTGGCAAATATTGAACACATCTAATGCTTAGCGTTGTCGGGCCTGACCCATTTCGGACCTGAATATCGTGACAAATCCATGATGTCCTCAACTACGAGACCGAGGCGGCAAAAGTTATTTCGCTCCGAAATGACTTCCGCTGTTTTTGTTGTCTCAGAATGTCCCAGGCTCTTCCCTGCCAGTGGGACCCAAACGGGTCGGAAGCGAGCTGCCAGGACTCGGCTTGCTCGTACCGTGAGGAAGAGGAGCGTGTCTCTGTCAGTGTCTACATGGTCAGCTCCTTCATGCTGGAGATCTACACCAAAAGTTTCTACCTCAGGGACATCGGTACGATCTTCTCATTTCTGCTTGCCGCCCCATATCTGGCCACATTTAAACAAATAATGGCTGGGTTACCATGGCTACAGTATGGGATCTTCTGCTTATGGTTGTGCATGCTGACCATCTGATTTTTTTTTTTCCTCTCCTCAGTGAGGCCAGAAGCTGTTGGCGTGCATGCCGTGGGTGGCAAAAGGTTCCAGTGGAGCTACCCCGAGTCCTGGCAGAGACCCTGCACCTTCTTTGGTCTTGCCTTCCAAGTCAAGGTGGTCGGCGGCAGCCACTCCTGCAACACGCAGCACAACATCCTGGTACTTGCCCTTCAAACCCTAACCCTGGCTTTAATACCTTCATTTGAAACCATAATCCAGGTTTCAAATCCTAAACTGACTCAAAATCTTTATTTGAAAGCATAACCCAGGCTTTAAGCACTAATTTAAGACCCTATTAAGCATCCCCCCTTCCCCCCACAGCTTTAAACTCTACTTCAAACCCTAACCCTGATTTTGAAATCATAAAGCTGTCTTGAAAACCTTAACTAGCCTAACTTGAAGCTGTTACCCAAACTTAATTGAATCCCTGATCCATGTTTGAAACCCTACTCTGAATCCCTATCCCTGTCTTGAAACCCTTATTTGAAACCATAACTCGGGCTTGAAGCCCTAATTTGAAACCCAAACCCTAATTTTAACCACTATTTGGAAGAAAAAAAAACAAACAGGCTCTAAGACCTAATTTAAGACCCTAATCCAAATAATTTGAATCACTGATCATTGTTTGAAATCCTACTCTGAATCCCTAACCCTGGCTTGAAACCCTTATTTGAAAGCATTACGCAGGCTTGAAGCCCTAATTTTAAACCCTAACCTTAATTTTAACCACTATTTGAAAAAACCCAGGCTCTAAACCCAAATTTAAGACCCTAATTCAAATAATTTGAATCCCTGATCCATGTTTGAAACCCTACTCTGAATCCCTAACGCAGGCTTTAAAATCTAACAAGTTTAAATCCTAACCTTGACTTGAACCCCTAAATCAGGCCTAAAACCCTACTCAGAAATCCTAGTTGTGGCTTTAAAGCCAACCCTGATTTGATACCTGACCCTTGTCTTGCTGGTGTCTCCTCAGACGGCCGAGACGGACGCCAGCAGCTTCCTGGTGGATGTCCGCGATGCCAACTATACCTTCTGTGTGCGTGGCCAAGACAAACACACCCGCGGGCCTTGGGGGCCCTGGAGCCAATGCAGGTTTGTCGTATTGAGATATAAAACTTTTCTTTCAACTTGATGATGAGCAAAAACCATCCCAGCTGACTCAACACGCTGGACTGGTCGCCAGCTAGTGTCATGGCGCGAATACAGTGGACTGGACGCCAATGAATGAAATAAAAAGTGAGTCGTGATGTACCAATCTTTTGTGTCCACAGAATGAATGGAGAACACGCACACTGTGGACCAGTGGCGTCACATGACCACACGAGGGTCACATGACCACATGAGAGCCAACGTCAACACATACTTATTTATCAATAAAGTTGGAAATGAAATCAATGACTCAAGCGTCTGGGTAGAAAAAATGTTTTATTAATGTCATATTTACACACGCACACACATTCCTCCAGCTGTTTCCATGACAACATGCAACACGTATTTTCAAAGCCTTTCACCTTTGCTGTATTGGCTCCGTTTTGTTGCTACATTGCCTCGTTTTTGTTGTGTCGCCAAAGTGTTGTGTTTTTGTTGCGCTGTGTTGTTAATTTTGCTGCTGCGTTGTTGTGTTGCTTCATTGCACGTCTTGTGTTGTTTTTGTTGTCTTTATGTTGTTGCTAGCACGTGCACGTATGATGGCGGGAAGCACCAGCGTGGCGAGTGCGGCGGGACGTTTTGTGTCATGAGAGTGGACACGCACGTTGCGTGTTGCCTGTGTGTTGGGGACGGAGTTTGGCCGCAGGATTTGTGTTCTTCCAGTGTGGTGTTGCCATGAGGTCATCATCGTGGTCAGTGCTGCTGCCTCTTGGACAGGTACCTACACACACAGAATGACATGCGTGTGTATGTCAGACAATTATATGATGTATGATTTAAAAACTTTAACTCATTCACTCCCACCCATTTTCAGTGAAGCAACCCCTTTACTGGATTTTGACTGCTTTTGCGAGGCCCACAGAGTATTGTGTTCTATTACTATAAAACATGGAATCTACCAAAAGAAAAATTAGCATCTCTTCTTTAATCAGGAAAAAAAAAAAGAAGTATATTTCTATCTGTTTCCGTTTTGGAGCGATTAGCATTAGAATATAGCTAAGTTTCATCACAAATCTGTTTAAAACAGTGGGGAAAAGAGTTTTTTTGCAACATGGCTGTTTGATCTCTTATACTCTGCTGCCACCTGCTGGCCATATTTGTAATGAAGCGTTTTCTTCAGTTCAGAGGCTGCATCAAAGCCTTCTGTATGCTCTAGCATAAAAAAAATTAAACATAAAAAACGTATAAATACGTCTTTAGGAGCAAATGAGTTAATAAAGAAGACTAGCACTGTATTGTATCTAGCATGTTCCAAATTAGGAGTTTCTGATTTTCCTAACTTTTGGGCGGAGGTTACACTTAACTCAATTTTGGCCTAACTGCAGGTTATACCTCTGTCGGCCACTAGATGGCGGCACCTTTTTGTTTTTTGTTTTTAATGACTGTACATATTTAATTTGTGTCTGTGTTACCTCTCCCAGTGTTTGTGGTTGAGTGTGGTGAAGTCGTCCAGGGTGGCGATCTCCTTCAGGTACTCGCTCAGCTTCTGGAGTTCACGGTCCTTCTCGCGGTTCATGTGCGCCTTCATGAACGGCCGGATCTGCACATGTGGTTAGTCGACAGGTATTCCTTCAGATGCCATTTGAATTCGGTCTGCCAGCACACGCTTATCACAAAACACTCCTATCTCCATTGAAATGAATGCAAATGTAATTCGTCCATTACAGCCCGCAACAACTCATGCATGTTCACTCTCGTGATCCTTGTAAAGAATAAGCGGTTAAGAAAATGGATGGATGGATGTTACTATGATGGACCTAAAATGCAAAAATAAATAAAAACAAATATAAAAAATATAATTCCAAAATTAAATCTAATACAAAATAATAAAAAGTAAACAGGAATTAAAAACAACAAAAATATATACATAAATAAATGTATTTATTTATTTTTGGCATTTTTGGTCCTCCATATGTTACGACCCAAGCAAGCAACTGAATCATCAATTTATGTTTGTGCATTTTCGGCGCTGTTAATTTGAAATCAAGTCCTGGCTTTCACTTTTCATCCAAATTATCAATTAATGGACAAATAATAAGTAGATTAATTATTAAAACTGTAGCCATTACAATTTTCAAAAAAATTCTATCATCCAACTGACAGCGTCTCATGAAAAGCTAGCATGTCACGGCGGCTACCTTGAGTCCGTTCTGCGGGTTCATCAGGAAGTTGCGTCCGATGTCGTCAAACATGATGGTGTTCTTGCGGCTGTAGAAGCGCTCATACTTGCCCCAGATCACACCTAGCGGCTTCACCTGCCAACAAGCGTTATGAACAACACATACATGGACACGTCCAACACATTTTGCTGCATTTTTGTCCAAGTTATACCTGTTTTTTTTGGCTAAATTTGAGGATTTTTTGGGGGGACGGGACTCAGATTTATGCCAATTCTTGTTTGGTTTTCCAGGTTGTCATATTTTGTCATTTTTTCCCCCCCATATTGTTGTGAGTTTTGTCCTATTTTTGTCCATGTTTTTAACCAATGCCTTTGTGTTTCCAGTGTGTGCGATGGCTGACGTTTCACATGATGTCAGCAGAGGGCGCACATCATGTATGTCGTCCAACAGCTCACCTCGACGACGCCTCTTTTGGGCGTGTGCACGGTGATCATGGCGGCGCTGTCCAGCATGAAGGTGATCTTGTAGTTCGGGTTGTCAGTCACACCCAGCTCCTGACACGCACACACACATGCCATCCATTGTCTTGCATTGTGATGTTGTTTCCGCTCTGATTGGCTGAAAGATGTCACGTGGTTGCGGCGGCGGGGGAACACGACTGACCTTCATTTTGGCGTCGATCCATTTCATGCTGGTGGCGGCTGCAAGGCAACAAAGGCGTCGAATGATGATGATGATGATGTCATCTCATCGTGATTATATCACAATGAGGTCATACGTACACCAGATGACGATGTCGTAATCCTCGTAGGCTGACGTCAGGAACTCGTGAAGGTATGGCCTCATCAGCTCCTGACCGCTCTCTGCGCACGACTTGTGGTCTACGCGCACACACACAAGTAAACACACATACACATAAAATACATGCGCACACACAAAGACACGTGTCTGTGGGGTGTGTCGGTGGTCCTGGCGCTCACCAAACAAGGTGTAGTCCACATCCAGGACCAGGAGTCTTTTCCCTTCCCTGGGGGAGTTCATCTCCTCCACCTTATAGTCTTTGACACGACGAGCGATCTTTGCCAGGTTCTCCTCCCTGCAAACAAGCATGTTATTTGGCTTTTTTTCCCAGTGACGTCATTAATTTTTACTACTCAATGACAATACTGGAATGTTAATCATGCCACATTTTGACCCTAGAACAGATTATTTTTTAATTGACTTTTTTTTTTTTTTTTATACATTTAAGACAGCTAAAATGCTGGAATGCGCCTGAAAAACAATTTGTGACACTTCAAGTAAGGACAGTTTTACGCTAGCTGCAACGGCCCGTCGGACCTGTTCTCCACTTCGATGACCTCCTCCTCTATGTCAAAGTCGTTAATGACGTCATCATTCTCGGGGGGAGGGGCCAGGACCTCCTCCTGTGTGAGAGCAGAACAAGTCAGGCTGGCAGAAGGAGAAGAAAAAGGAGAAGATGAGGTGGAGAAGAAGCAGCAAAGAGGAAAAGAGTGGGGAAGAAGGACAAGAAAGGAAGATGAGACGAAGGATGACTGAGAAGAAAGAAAAAAAAAAGTAGAATTGAGAGGAAGATGAAAGAGTGGAGGAGGAGCAGAACAAGAAAAAGCATAACAACAAAGGAGGAGGAGGAAGAGAAGAAGAAAAAAGCAAAAGAGCAGGAAAAAAAGAGAAGTTGCAAGGTGAGATGGAGAAGGAGAAAAAAAATAGAGAAGTGGCAAAGAACAAAAGAACAGGAGGAGAAAATGGATGAGAAGAAAGAGGGGGAGATGGAGGGGATGAAGAAAGAAAGAAAGAAAGAAAGAAAAGGCTCTCAGTCCTACCAGGCCCTCCTCTCTGGTGCCCATCATCATGATCTTAGTGTTGGGCTTCAGCTTGAGGGAGCCCAACTTGACCTGGTCCTCTGCCGCCTTTCCTGAGGTCACAATGCGAGAACCCAACATGAGCACGAGAAGTGAAATCCATCCCAATCGGTGACGGGCAGTTCACCTTTGACCTTGAGACCCAGAAGCTTCTGTCTCTCGGGCAACACACCGGTCAGAGTCTTGATGGACTGCTTGAGGTCCATGACGGTGTCCTCCTCGCTCAGGGACGTGATGGCGTACTCGTGGCCCCCCCATTTGATGATCACGGACACGGACATGGCTCGCGCGCACGCACACACGCACAAACACGTACAAACACACGCACGCGCTGCGGTAGCACAAGGTGAGACCAGGCGCGGCCGGGCGTATTGATGTTTTTAGCCGAGGCGGCTAAGTGGCTAGCCAGCCCGGCGAGCTAAGCAGGCGGCTAACCGCTAATATTAGCCGCGCCGCGGGCGCGCGCACGTACTGGAGTCTTACCTGGCGTAGCGAGTTAGCACGTGATGCTAACATGAGACGCGGAACAAACGGCGAGCAGAGAGTCCGATCGTTTGGTCTCCTTCATTCGACGATGCTAGCGAGAAGAAGCAAAGTGCAAAGGAGGCAGCAGATAAGCTTCTTCCAGGAGCGGCGCCTCCCGCCGGTAGTGACGTCACGACAAAGCCTCGTCGTCATGGCAACCGCGCCGCGCTCATGCAGCAATCCGAGTGGGTCCTTGGCAAATTTCACTTACGATAAATGACATGGCAATCTCCAAATCCTTTCCGAATTTTCAAATGGCTCTTGTTGACGTTAATCTGTACACAAATACTTTTTGCCGTTCCCTTGTAGTCACTTTTATTAGACCGAACTATTTTTGTTAAATACAATTTTTCCAAATTTAGTTAAAACTACTTTTATATCGAACATGCTCGTGCAGTGCTGTGTATCATAGCTGATGTTCCGCAGAAACCCAGAACCTCTTTTAAGGGGGGGGCAGACACCGATTTCACGATAATCGTTTTCTCAGCACATCACTTGTTAGGTCCCCCCTCAGCACCGGGAGAGAAAACAATCCTAGCACCGTAGCCGTTTTGCTTTGTGTCTTTTGTTTGTTAGCGCTATGGACCTTACTAATAAAACAACGTGTACTGTACCGTTCTTATTGCCTTTTGATCATCCATGATCCATCCATGGACTCCATGAAGCGTGGAGCCTGATGAAGGCTGCGCATGCGCACTCAAGGCTCGCATCTCGTTTGCTGGTCGGCTTGCTGCCTGCTCGAATGGCGTCTGGGCGAGATGCTCGAGACGCGCGGCTCGGCCGCCTCCTGTGAGCTCGACACAGCTCTTTCAAGCTTGGCCGGGCGGGCGTTTTGGGCTTTGCCCGGCTAAAATGCTCCGTGCTCCTGCCGGGAAGCTCCCCGACGAGGCTCCAACGCGTACTCGAAACGCCGACAACGGCCTTTGCGCGTAAGTTGGACCGTTTCCGCCATTTTGAACATGTCAAGCTACGTGCTAGTCGGCTAAGCTCAGCTCAAATAAACTAAGCGAAGCTAGAGATGGTTTGTCGAAACGGTGTCAAGAGCGCCGCTGAAGCTTTTCAGTTTTTATGTGCATGGGTGAATGTTTTATATTCGCGAGTTTGTCGGAGTCGGTGTGTGACTTGTGTTTAGGTGACGTCACATTGTTTGTCGAGCGAGCTAGCTATCTTGCGGTTAGGCTAAGCTAGCTGTTAGCTGGAGTTGTTGGCTCCCTGCCTGTTGGCGGCTGCTTGATGCGGACATTGATCTATTAAATATTGGCGTTCAGTCATGACCAAAACATATGAGGCGTGTTGTAAAATTTTGCTTTGACCGAGTCTTAGGAATTCGTGTTTCATTTATTCAAAGAATACCAGTGAAGCGTCGGAGACAGACAGACAGACGACGAGGTTACTCGAGTTCATGTGGGCATCGACGGCCGTCACTGCTCATCCGCCGTCAGTGTCCTCCCGGCCGCTAACCCAAATCTAATTGTGTACAAGTACACACGGATTAAGTTATCCAAATACAGTGGACGGCCGTGGTGATGTTACGTAACAGCACTGGCACTGAGTATTATGCAACATAATTTTGTTGTTGGGTTGGCAACAGCGCATGCAAGTGCTACACGCAAGGAGTTTTCAAAGACCCCACACAAGTTTTGGCAACACAAAGCACCACTCGCATTTTTTTTCTCCTACTTTGTTTGGAAAATACTTTTTTTGGCATTGATTGGCTACATTCTGTTCACATTACAGTCCAGATGTAAATTAATTTTTCAATTAATAAATGAATCTGATTATTTAAAAAAAAAAAAAATGTTTCTATCTCTTTATTCATAACGGACATTGTTCAAATACACCACACAATACATGAGAGTTCATGATGCACTTACTATATATTTTTTAATATGACTGTAATCCATTACACCAGTATTTGTTAGCATGACTTTAAATGGTATGACCTTGCTCCACCATTTTGGGAATCCTTCTGCAAGCTTCCCAAATTATTTGCCATTATATTTGGATTGTTCCTCCTGACAGAAGCGATGAAACTGAGCCCTGAAACTTTTTGTGCCTCATGCCAGTCTTTGTTGTTGTGCCACAGCGCCCCCTGCCATTTCGTCCCATCCTAGTGGTGCTGTGCGCCCCCCGGTGGGTGGGAGGGTCGTGGCGGCCATGGCGCTGAAGGAGCGCGTGGAGGCGGTGCTGAACGTGGGCCTGCGCGTGCCCAGCATCATGCTGCTGGACGTGCTGTACCGCTGGGACGTGGGGTCCTTCTTCCAGAAGATCCAGCGATCCGGCCTGTCCAACAACCCGCTATTCCAGTACAAGTATCTGGCGCTCTACCTGCACTACGTGGGTCAGTACCGCACACGGCCATACCTTTTTTCCATGAAAAGGGGAAAAACAGTTTGAAAGCTAAAAAAGTAATAAAAAAAAAAAAAGCCAAACTTGTTTTATTTGTGTGTTCCAGGTTACATCCTGAGCCTGGTGCTGCTCACGCTGCCTCGTCAGCACCTGGTCAAGCTATACCTCTACGTGCTCACCGCCCTGCTGCTCTTTGCTGGCCACCAGGTGTCCAGGTGCATGAGCGCACCGTGCACGCGCACTGTGCAGGGTGGGTGTTTGAATGCATCTGTTTTGTGTTGTGGTCAGGGATTACGTGCGCAGCGAGCTGGAGTCGGGCCACGAGGGCCCCGTGTACCTCGAGCCGCTCTCCATGAACCGATTTACCACCGCGCTCATAGGTGAGAGACGACGTCCGTCCCCATGGCTCGCGTTGCCGGAAATTGAGGGCCCTCAAAATTTCACTTGTCCATTGTATGTCGCTCTCGCTCTCGCTCTCTCGCTCTTGCTCGCTCTCTCTCACACTCTCGCGCTCTCACACTCTCACCCCTTCTTTCTCTCGCTCCCTCCCTCCCTCCCTCCCTCCCTTCCTCTCTCTCTCTCACGTTCCTTTGTTCTCTCCCTTCCCCGTCTCCCTCTCTCTCCTCCTCTCTCTCCGTCTTCCCTCCCCGTCTCCTTCCTTCTACCTCACTTACTTGATCTCCCTCTGTCTCTCCATTTCTATCCCTCTCTACTACCTCCCTTTTTCTCTCCCTCCTTCCTTCTCCACACCTTTGCTCACTCTTTCCTTCTCACTACCCTCTTTCTCACTCTCCCTCATTCATCTCGCTCACTCTCTACCTCCTTCGCTTACTCTGACTTTTTCACTCGCCCTTCTCTCTTGCTCTCTCTCGCTCTCTCTCCCTCCCTTACTCTCTCTTGCCGTCCCTCCCCCCAGTTCACCATTGTGTGAACGGGTCTTTTATCTGATTAATTAAAGCCTTAATAGAGTGATGTGTGTCCATGCTGTTTCCAGGTCAGCTGGTGGTGTGCACGCTATGCTCGTGCGTGATGCAAACCAAACGGATCTGGCTGTTCTCGGCCCACCTGCTCCCCTTGGCGGCCCGGCTGTGCCTGGTGCCCCTGGAGACCATTGTGTTCATCAACAAGTTCTCCATGATCTTCACGGGCCTGGAGGTCATCTACTTCCTGGCATCCAACCTGCTGGTGCCGTACAACCTGGCCAAGACGGCGTATCGCGAGCTGGCCCAGGCGAGTGACAGTTTACGCGAGAACATCCAATGCATGCCATGTAGCGTAGCGGACGCGAGCCCCGCCGGTGGTCGGCTGAGCTTTTCTCGGGCGTGCGTGTCCAGGTGGTGGAGGTGTACGGTCTTCTGGCACTGGGGATGTCCTTGTGGAACCAGCTGGTCCTGCCCGTCCTCTTCATGTGCTTCTGGCTGCTGCTCTTCGCTCTGCAGATCTACTCCTACTTCAGCACCCGGGACCAGCCCACCTCCAGGGAGAGGCTCCTCTTCCTCTTCCTCACCAGGTGTGTGTCACAACGGGCCCGGCCGGGTGCGCTCGCAGCAGGCGGGCCCTTTGTGATGCGCGTGTGTGAATCTGACGCAGCGTGGCCGAGTGCTGCAGTACGCCCTACTCGCTCCTGGGCCTGGTCTTTACCGTGTCTTTCATCGCGCTGGGCGTCCTCACGCTCTGCAAGTTCTACCTGCAGGGCTACCGGGCCTTCATCAACGACAACACCATGCACAGGTACCGCACACACACGCTACAGTCACGCACACAGCCATCCCACCAGAGCGTATGCAAAGTCAGATGTTTGTGTGTTTGTCTCACACGCAGGGGCGTGACGGAGGGCATCACTCTGCTGATCTTGGCCGTCCAGACGGGACTGATCGAGCTGCAGGTGATCCACCGGGCCTTCCTCCTGTCCATCATCCTCTTCATCGTGGTGGCCTCCATCCTGCAGTCCATGCTGGAGATTGCCGACCCCATCGTGCTGGCGCTAGGGGCCTCCAGGGACAGGTATGTCCGTACGCCAGCCGCCCATTGGCCAGCCGGCGCTTGATTTCTGTGGCCCTTCCCACCAGGAGCCTTTGGAAGCACTTCCGAGCCGTGTCGCTGTGCCTCTTCCTGCTGGTCTTCCCCGCCTACATGGCCTACATGATTTGTCAGTTCTTCCACATGGACTTCTGGCTCCTCATCATCATCTCATCCTCCATCCTCACGTCGCTGCAGGTCAGGCAGGCGGGCTAATGTGTGTGTGTGTGTGTGTGTGTGTGTGTGTGTGCGAGCGATTGACGTGTGTTTGTGTGTGTGTGTATGTATGTATGTATGTATGCATATATGACTTATATGTAGGGATGATGTTCAATATAGGAGTGAGCCGATCCGATATTGGATATTGGTCCAATATCAGCCAAAAAAAAAACAGAATTCTATCGGTTTACATCCAAAATCTGGTCCTTAATTTTCCAAATCTTTTCAAGAATTTTTTTTTATTTTAGTTTTTTAATTCTCCATTTTTCTGATTCAACCAGTACATTTTCATGTTTTAGGTTAAATTTATTTAACCCAAAAGTTTGGAATGAAAGGGTCATGTTTTCTCATACCTACTGTTGCTGACACTGTTCTTTGTTTGAAAAGTATCACTTGGTCAAGTCTCTTATAACATTTCATACTAAAAAACATAAATTAAAACATGTATAGTTTCTGCCAATATCGGATCAATATCAGTATCAGGTAGTTCTCAAGACTGCAATATTGGTATTGTATTGGAAGTGAACAATTTGTATAGACACACTCCTAGTTCAATACCATTTTTTGTCAGACCAGTACCGGTTCGAGTACTCAACTCTTGAGTAGTCACCGATACCTATACCAATACCACTAGTACTTTTGGATTTCCAAATAAAAACAATGACGGATCATTTAAAGAGAGACCTGTATATACCAATATAGTATTTTCATTAAAACATGTGAGATTAATAGACATTTTATATTCTTTTAATTTGTAATTTATAGATATGGGCTTTTCCTTTTATTTTGTAATTTGTAGTTCCTGATTGTAAAATGGCCACAAGAGGGCGGCCAATACTGGTATAGACTTTCATCACGAGTACCGATACCTTGTGATAAGGCCGCGTATCGGCCTGATACCCGTACCTGCTATTGCTACTTACCCATCTCTACGTGTATGTGTTACTTGCGATATGTGTGTGACTTTGTGAGGCTTGTCTGTCTGTATGTGTGTCTAATGAGAGTGAGAGTTGTCTGAGATGTGTGTGCCTGTTTCTGACAAGTGGCAAACTGGCGTGACTGTGTGTGTGTTCAGGTGCTGGGCACTCTGCTCATCTACGTGCTTTTCATGGTGGAGGAGTTCCGCAAGGCTCCAGTGGAGAACATGGATGAGGTCATCTATTGCGTCAACGGAACGTACAGGCTGCTGGAGTTCTTGGTATGCACATTGCACACACACGCGCACGTACGTATGGCCGTGTACGCAGGTGTCACAGCGGCACATGTTCACCAGGTGGCAGTGTGCGTGGTGTGCTACGGCGTGTCGGAGACGGTGTTCGGCGAGTGGAGCGTGATGGGCGGGACCATCATCCTGGTGCACTCGTACTACAATGTGTGGCTGCGGGCGCAGTTGGGCTGGCAGAGCTTCCTGCTGCGCCGCGATGCCGTCAACAAGATCAAGAGCCTCCCCACTGCCAGCCCCGCGCAGCTCCAGCGGTACAACGACATCTGCGCCATCTGCTACCAGGTTCGGCCTCTTAACGTGTAACATGGCGGCATGGCGCTCGCGCGTTCCCATTTTTGACGTGCGCACGTGTTCCCATCAGGACCTGAACAGCGCCGTCATCACGCCGTGCAGCCACTTGTTCCACGCCGGCTGTCTGAAGAAGTGGCTGTACGTGCAGGAGACGTGTCCGCTCTGTCACGCGCAACTCAAGAGTCAATCGGCCGCTGACACCGCCCCGGCCAATCACACGTCTGCGAGACAAGAAGGTGGCGGCGAGGAAAAGGCGGCGGATGAAGAAGCGGCTCCGTCTTCGTCTGGTGTGGGCGACAAATCCTATGACGTGTCAGACGCGCCGCCTCCGTCTGCGGCTTCAGGTGAGGAGGGAGGAGGCAGAGCCTCACCCAAACCCAGCATCCTGTTGGATGATGAAGGATCGTCACGTCACATCTTGAAGACCTCGGATGACGTAACAGCTGATGTCGTTGGCAATTGAACACGCGTGTTTCAAGCCCTCAAAGCGTCCGTCTGCTCTCTTTGCCAAAACTTTGATGGAGATTTTGATGTAGTGGACCTCGATAGTTCCTGAAAACATCCACCGGAAATCCCGCCACCGTGATCGGGGAGTCGGGAATGAGCGAATGGTTGCACACGCGGAAACCGCGTTGGCCACCAGTGGCTCGTTTCCCGGCTGTCCGATGACGAGCATGGGATTGATATGTTGACAACCATCACCGTGCCGATGACGACGATGCATGTTTGAGTGTGAACGCCTGCACGTTTCCACGGTGACCAAAGCATCTTTTTTTTCCCAATGTGATCCAAACCGGCAACATTTTGGTTTTGTGTTTGCACTGATGTCATTTCTACAACATGTTAGTTGACCTTTGACCCAAACCCGTATGACGCGTCCCACCAGCTGGTGTGATCACTCCGTCGTCAGGAGTGGGAACAGCAGGACGCAGACGGCGCCCGTTACCTTCATGCAGTGTTAGCGTGCTTCAGAATGAATACATGCGCAAATGCGCAATGTATGATGAACAGCCGCCAGTCAGTTTTCTTAGTTTTTTTGTAGAGAGATAAAATGTAAACTTGTTTTGCACTTGAGTTTGTGAAGGACTCAATTGAAGATGACGTCAATGCTGACATCCGTTTTCTGCTTTTGATTTTTTTCAAACGAGAAGATGCGCCAAATCGTTTTGGAGATGACAAGAAATAAAAAATAATTCACCTGTCAATGTCAAATATTTTTTTCATTCATGCGCATTCTGGCTCATTTTGAAATGGGATTAAGGCTTGATCCTAGGGCTGCAAGTGTGCAACTAAATTATTTTCATTCATTGATCTCTGGATTTTTTCCCCCCTGATTAATCAGTTCATTGCTATTTTAAAAAACATTTTAATGTAAATTCATCCCTTGATCAAAAAATCTGATACTTCAAATGAACAGTGTGGGAAATGCACAAACTGATGACGATTCGGTTATTGATTTGGCCCGTAGCGTCTGTCAGAACATCGGCAGAAATGTTGCTGATTGTTTGTGTAAACAGTCTTTCCACAGAAACGGCCCGCTGTTTACAAAACAAACACACAATGGCAAAATACAGGCTGGGCCGGGGGCGGGGTTTAGGACAAAATCACCCCCACACGTCATGAAATATAAATTATATAAATTGAGAAGTAGTTTGTTTAAATCCTGTATTTAAAAAGTGCATTTTCCTGAGTGAAACCGGCAGACAGCCCCTTTAACCAAACGAACTTAAAAAATTTTTTTATTGAACCCATTCCAGATGAAAACGGCTAGGAAAAAAACAGTTGCTTACATATATATATATATATATATATATATATATATATATATATATATATATATATACACATACATACATACCTCGCATTTTTAGCTATAATTATATATTTTTCCTCCCCAAGCGTACTGACGATTTCGCAATTCCACTGTCAAATCGATGGACTCATTAGCTGACGCGATGAGCGTTGACCTGACGAGAGCACGACGGATTGAAGAATCCGGTGAAGCGATTCTAACTGTCGATTTTGGAACCCCTGCAATTTCACATGTCGGCCGCACGGTGGCGATCATGACTGCCAGAAAAAATATTTGCCGTTGTTTCTGTAAACTGGCTCTTTGTTTTTATTTTCCCTTTTTGACTTAAACGTCCAACATACGCCGGGGCACTTTATTTCGTCCACAAAGTGCCTTTTAGTTTATAAAAAAAAAAAAAAAAAAAAAAAAATCTGGCTTATTTCACCCAGTCTTAAGAGTTATGAATGCTGCTTGTTTGTACTTCCGATTGACTAAATCTTACTGACAGGAATTTATATTTGGGGACTACTTATTGAACCAATTTAAATGAAATGGTGTACCAAATTAAGTGTCCAGCACTGCAACGAAAAGAAAAAATTGTCACGTAACCGTCACGCATTGGACCTGTAAATCCAATTTTGAAAACCGCAATCCATACTTTGACTGCATGACTGAATTGTCTGTTTTTGTTGTTGTTGTTGTTTTTTTGTGGCACTTAGCGCATGCGGATGGCGCACTGAGGTTCAGGTCGACTCAAAAACGAAACATTGACCCGAGCAGGGTTCAGTATGGACCAGTGGCCATCTGCCTATGGGGCGGCCTGAAACCCCGAAAATAAAAATTCAAAAACTTGTCTCACCATGTTGACCATCATATTAAGTTCAAATGTTCATGCGATTCTTTGCGGATGTTTGCTATTTATGCATGTCGCGCTAAAGTGGAAGTGGCCACGCCCCCTTTCCCATCACCGGCACCTCCCCTCTAACCCTCCGCTGTGCACCCCCTCTTCCTCCTCCTCCAAGAGAAGCTCAAGCAGAACCTCCAGGAACTCTTGTTCTTCTCTTCAGATGAGGAGGAAGAGTCCCGTAATGAAGAGGATGCTGAGGCCCTGATTCCTTTGGGGCCCCCCCTTTTGATACATGAGGACGCTTTGGAAGCGCGCCCCCTCCTCCGTTGGAAGCCGTTAGCGCGGAGGAGCACGAGCCAAGTGCAGAGCCGGGCTGGTTCGATTCGGGTCCGAGGCGAGCGGCAAGCGCAAGCCGCCAGAGGTGCGCTCAATGTTCGGCAGCAGCCTGAAGGAGGAGCCGCCGCTTGGGGGCATGAACGCCGCAGGCTGGATGCTGGGGGGTCCGCAAGGGGGCGGCGGCGGCGTGCTGGACGCCAACATCGCCGCGCAGAGGTCAGGAATGAGCTTACTATTATGTCACGTGATCCAATCAATTTTCGTCTGTCGTCATTGTGGAACAACACGTCGACATTGACGCACAGGGGGGAGAGTTGATAATATTGTGCAGTTCGAAACGGAAGCGGGTCCAAGTTTGTGTTGTGGAAAAGAAAACAAATGACGTCCAACTTTGTTTGTGTTTGTGTTGAATGGTGGCGTGTCGGGTCGGACGCCGGCAGCGGGGTGGCGGTGGGCCGCGCGCACTTCGAGAAGCAGCCGCCCTCCAACCTTCGCAAGTCCAACTTCTTCCATTTCGTCGTCGCCCTCTACGACCGCCAAGGGCAGCCCGTGGAGGTGGAACGGACCAACTTCGTCGACTTCATCGAGAAGGACAAGGTACGCCAAGTACGCCTTTGTCGGCTACTTCTAATTTGTTTGTTTTGACTCCGTCGATTATTCGTGCAAAAATGTTCAGCTCTCCACTATTTTTTTTACTATAACAGTTTTAATGTGCAACCATAATTCAAGAAATTGCTATTTTCAGATGTGCATTTTTGATTTACCGCTATATCGCTATTCAGTTTTTCAAGTGTACTTTTGGAAAGATGAGTTGAAGTGCACGTTTTTTTGTTGTTTTTTTTAATATAATTATTGATTGTCCTTCATTGCTCTTGCTCACCATGTGTTGAAATGTGTTTGTAATGCTTTAATAGTTTCTTTAAAAAGTGCTATAAATGCTATATATATTTAAGAAAAACTTATTTCATGTATTGTGTTTGGGGGAGGATATTGAGGTCAACACCTGTGTACTTATTTGGATGCATTTATGCAGTGGCTGCACCTTTTGACATGTACAGATGAATTCCTCTGTTGCGTGGAAGATTAATCTTGAAAAAAACAACAACAAAAAACAAATAATAATCTGATTCCTCTGGTCGTGTGTGCGCGTGCGTGCAGGAGAGTGTGGGCGAAAAGACCAACAACGGCATCCACTACAGGCTGCAGCTGCTCTACACCAGTGGTCAGTCACTCTCCTTTACAGTCACTCTCATATTCAGTCACTCTCTCATGAGCCACTATCATGTAGAATCACTCTCATTTACAGACACTCAAATTATACCCATTCCCTCAAGTGGAGTCACTCTCTTATGTACAGTTACTATCTCATGTGTTTACTCTCATATAAAATCACTCGCTCATGATCACTCTCTCATATGAAGTCACTCATTACACTCTCATTAGTGTGTCTCGCTTTCATATAATCAGTCATTTACAGTCACTCATGTAGAATCACTCTCTTATGTGCAGTCACTGTCATTACACGCTCTCATGTGAAGGCACTCTCATATACAGCCAATCTCTTGTATAAAGTCACTCTCTCGTGACCAGCACATGCGAGGATGTTTTACGTCTCAATTTGTTTTGTTCAAACTCGATTGAGACGAGTCAACTTAATGGGCAGTTTGAAAAGTACGAAAGCAGCAAGGAAAAAAAGTTTAATATCACATTTTAATGCCATAAGCTTCACATTTTTAACGTGACAAGTTTCACATTACAACCTGATACATGAAACGGATCGTGTTAAAAGGTGATAGTGAGCATTTTTCTTCTGGCGTGGCAACAAGTGAGAATGTTGAGGAAATCTGTGTGCGTTTTGTTCCTGCGCAGGTATCAGGACGGAACAAGACTTTTACGTCAGACTCATTGACTCGGCCAGCAAACAGGTGAGCGCACACGCAGCCACGTGTGTTTTTGTATGTGTGTGACAGCGTACACATGTTTGAGCTTGTCATGTTCGTGTTTGTGGTCTCTCGCAGCCCATCGTGTACGAGGGACAAGACAAGAACCCCGAGATGTGCCGAGTGCTGCTCACGCACGAGATCATGTGCAGGTCAGAACCGCATGCACGCACACACAGGAGGGGGAGGAGCAATGACATTTGTTTGTGTTTCATTATCTTATGATTATTTGTTTACTGCTCGAAAACTGTATTCTGTTACTTTCTGAGAAGCTGTATTGAATGTATGTGTGTGTATGCTGCCTGGTTAATTGGGATACAGTACAGACAAAGTCGTTAGTCAAAGTGAGACTTACTGTTGTGTCTCAGCTAAAAAAAATAAATATGTAAATGTTGTGGACAAAGTAAAACATTTCAATGATGTAAATAGCAAATTGTTAGACCAAATTTCCAAAGAAACACTTTTTGCTTACTTATTGAACTTATTGATCTTCATTCTTTTAAAGAGAAAGTGTCCTATTTTGGTTGTAAATGTATTAACATTTTTACATAATAGCTCTGCAGTATATAGATATAGTTCAAAGTAGTGGTACTTTTTTTTTTTTTTTCGACACCTCCATTTTTTAAATATTTTTTTTTAAATTATTTATTTATTTATTTATTTATTTATTTAAAACTTGCCTTGCAGGCCGTGCGAAATAATCATTTGTACTATGCCGCGACCATAGAGAAATGGATGGAGGGCCACAAATGACTAGAGATGTAACGATATCCAAACATCACGATACGATATTATCACGATATGGAGCTCACGGTACGATAATTATCACGATATTGTGGGGAGGTCGGCGATTTTTTTAAAAAAGGTCAACATATTGTAAAAAGAATGAGCTCATACTAAAAAAAAAAAGCACAATATTGTGCTTTTGTGCATTACATCGATGTTGTGTTATTATTATTGTTATGTTTTATTATTATTATGCTATGTTGTTAATGCACGCACGCATCGAGTTCCTCCACATAATGGCTTGCTTCACGGGCATATTACGTTCCCCATTATCTGACAATTAACGTAGATTTTAAACATAGAAGGGCCACAACATCCTTAATGAAAATAAAATTGCACTAAAAAAAAAAATAGCCACCAGAGGGTGCTAGAACTGTACGAATGGAAATCAACCTTTTTTTTTTTTTTTTTTTTTTTTTTTTTACAGATGTGTTGCATTTAAATATCGTGAACATGACGACGACGATATTGTGGCAATATTAATATCACGATATCACGATATCGCGCCTATCGTTACATCCCTACAAATGACCCCCTGAGCCGTAATTTGGACGCCACCTGTACTAAGCCATGGAGTTACAAAAGTCAGCTAGCTTCATACTCACATATCTATGCAGTGTCTTACATGGGATAACATAACAGAAATTAGCATAACTGTATCTATCTACCTATCTAGCTAGCCAACTATCTATCTATCAATCTCGCTAGCTAGCTATCATCTTGCTAGCTAGCTAGCTACATATCTATCATCTCGCTCGCTAGCTAGCTACATATCTATCTCGCTAGCTAGCTACATGTCTGTCTGTCTATCTATCTATCTATCTATCTATCTATCTATCTATCTATCTATCTATCTATCTATCTATCTATCTATCATCTTGCTAGCTAACTAGCTACCTATCATCCATCCATCCAAAAGTGTACGTGTATGACAGGGAAGTGCGCTGACACTGTCAGTAGAAAGCGTCTTCGGCGCAACTTTTACATCTATTTCTGTCTTCCAGCACTTGCTCCGGCGCGCACCTTTCATGTACACACACGCACTGACGCGCACGCACACTAACAGCCGTTTTGTGTCGTTGCAGTCGCTGCTGCGACAAGAAGAGCTGCGGCAATCGCAACGAGACGCCGTCCGACCCCGTCATCATCGACAGGTACACAACGGTGTGACAAGGGTGTGTGGGTGTTGTCGCGTTTGGGTCATATTGCAAACAGACACGCCTACAGTTACACACGGCAGTCAAAGACATACACCCGCCCTCATCTCGCCCCCACCCCACATTAGTGCAGTAAAATGGGTCACCATAAAAAAAAAAGTGACAACCAAGAAGTGAAACGAGATCCGAGACGCATTTTTAACCCTTTGTCAACGGGTGTGTATTAGTGTGTATTTGTTTGTATCGTGCACACTTTCCCTCCCAAAAATCAACTCATCCTCCTCTTCCTCACCTCACCCTCCTCTTCCTCTCGCCGCTTCCATGAGAGAAAGAAAACATTTGTTATGCTTCAAGTTTTTTAATAGTGCGTATGCGTGTTGGCGTGCGCGCAGCAGAGAGCATGATGGGAGATGTCAGGGAAGGTGGCAGAGATGGAATGTGAAGGTTACCGTGGATACCGTGGGAGACTTCCTGTCGCTGGCCGTTCACACACTCGCGCTGCAACATCTGCAACATGTGGACGCGCGCACACACATGTCACGCACGCGTCATGCGGACACAACCGCACGCCAGACTCTTTCTCACGCACACACAGAGTGCATGAGTCTCTTTAGCAGTCAAGCAAGCGTGTGATAGGATATCGTTGCATCTTGTTAACCTTTTATTAACACCCAGTGACGGATTAACTGGGCCACACACACACACTGATTTGGTGCAAAGGGCTGTCAGTCAAACGTTTACGCACACACAAGGTTTGAGGGGGAAAATTTCCGTGTGATATCATCGCAAAAGCTTGAAAAAAGACACTAAGTAAAGCGTGTGTGTTAGAAGTACACATGCAGGAAGTCACATGACCCGTCACGTGTTAATTGATGCGTATGTCCAGGAACTTTATTAACATGCCGCTAAAAAGGTGCTGACCTCATCAGTGACGTCATTCCGTGTCTGAGTGTATGCGTGTTTGGCTTGAGTGTGTGCATGTCTGTGAAATGTGTGTGCGTGGGGGGCATTTCTTCCTAGTGCAGAATTGGACGAGGGTTAGGGTTAAGAGGGGTCGCAGCCCGAGCAAAGAACGACAGGAAACTCATCAGAGAGATGGCGACACCTGTGCGCTCCCTTCTCACGCACTAAAAGGAGAATAAGGAGGATTTAGATGAGGAGGAGGTGGAAGACAAAGAGGAGAATGAAGACGAGGAGTTGAGAAAGAAGACAAGCAGGAGGAAAATTATGTAAATTAAGATAAGGAGGTCAGGGAGGAGGAGGAGGAGGAGGAGGAGAAAGAAGATGATGTAGATCAAGGGTGTCCAAACTTTTTCCTCTGAGGGCCACATACAGAAAAATAGAAAGCTGCAAGGGCCACTGAGATTTTTTTTTTTTTAGTTATTTTATTTGTTAACACATTCATTGCCAGACCAGCAAAAAATGCATCATTTGACGTCTTTTTCCGTCAATGGCAGTGAATGAGTTAAACATGGTAAAAATCAATGAAGCAATTAGGAATTGTTGATATAATGTACAGTTGCTAACAGTCACAAGGCAAATAGTGACCCCTGTGTGCCACTATAATAGATACGCCTCATCCCAACTTGACATTCTGAACACAAGAACAATCGGTCGTCAACTGACCACACTTAACAACCATTAATGTGATGTTTTCACTTTTTTTTTTTCATTAATAATTAACCATTAATTAATGTGATGTTTTCACAAATTGGACGTTGACACTAAGAAACAAGTGGATGAAACTATTTTTATTTCTGGAACTGAATTATTAGCTGCAAATTTGTGTCTTTGTGTAGCTAGAAATGTTTAATCCAACCTCTTTTTTTTTTTGTTTGTTTGTTTTTTAACTCTTTGACTGCCAAAAACGTTTAATCACGATTAATAAAATCACAATGTATGCCGCCATAAACGTTAAATGACGTCAACTACGTTTTTAAATTTTTTTTAATTTTTTATTTAATCAATGGGCAGTGCAACATCAAAGTGCAGCGCTGCCTGGTCAATGGGTTGTGGAATCAAAAACACTCAATAACTATGGCCACCAGATGGCAGCATTGTATCTCTTCAATGGGCTGCCCGTGTATCAAATTACAATGAAAGATGACGAAATCTGATGAAATAGAAAGTTTTCAAGGATGACGTAAATGATAACGTTTTGATAATGTGTGGCAGTAAAAGAGTTAATAAACAACATTGAAAAATTATTTTTAGCATTTGCCGCGGGCCGGCAAAAAATGTATGGCGGGCCGCAAATGGCCCCCGGGCCGTAGTTTGGACACCTCTGATGTAGATGAAGACGAGGAGCACAGGGAGGAGGAGGTGGGGCAAATGAAGATGAGGAGGTGGAGGAAGATGAGGATGTAGATAAAGATGAGGAGGACAGGAAGGAGGTGGAAGACAGAGAATAATGAAGATGAGGAGGTGAGAAAGAAGACAAGCATAAGGAAGATGATGTGGATGAAGACAAGGAGGGCAGGGAGGAAGAGGAGGTGGAGGCATATGAAGATGAGAAGGTTGGGAGGAGGAAGATAAGGGGGAGGAGAAAGAAGATGAGGATGTATGTAGATGAAGACGACGAGGACAGGGAGGAGGAGGAAGATGAGGAAGAGGAGTATTTGTAGTCAGCGAGTGTGAAGGTGCGCCTGGATGGAGGACGAGAAGCTTGTCTTTGTTTCCCAGGATAAGCCCTCCATGTGGGGAGTGCTGTCAATCAAAGGCTGCTAGGTGGAGGGGGCGGGGGGCTGTCAATCATTTGGAGGAGGAGGAGGGAATCTTCTAAACGATCTCTTCATCTTTGCTGCCTTTGTCTCCCTCACGCACACACATGCACACACCTTTCTGTCATCCTACTTACCAAAATATCTCTGACGACCTCACTCATACTCACACACCCTAACAACTACACAGATGCGCACACGCACACACAATCTGTACTCTTCTTGGCTCGACACGCTTCTCTGTCGCACCTGCTTTGCGGGTGCGTGCGCACGCTCGCGCTACGATTAAAGTGTGCTGAGCGAGTGCTTTCTATTGAGGCGACTTGACCTTTGCACGGCCGCTAAATGAGAGCACATGTCAAGCCACCATGCTTGGCTCTCACACACGCACATACACACACGCGCCCGTGTGTGTGCGTGATAAAACATAATCATCCATTAAAATGCAGCTTCACAACCTCCATCACGTCCATCATGGAGACACCGCCATAAAATGGGAGTGTGTGTGTGTATGAGTGAGTGGCAGCTACACACAAAGAGCAAATCGTTTTCATCTGTCAGGACTGTTAGCATTAGCATCACGAAGGCTGAAGTCAGTGAGCGGTCGCATGGGTGCAGGGTCCGCTGGGGGCTGGGACCCCCCCCAATGTAAACTGGCAATAGCCAGATGGGATGGTAACTACACGGTAATTTGGTTGGGATAAGGCAGACATTCTGTACAATAACTCGAGCTGATTGGACGATGCGACATCCTACACGTTTGTTTCAACCAATCACGGCCACGGGTGAAAATTCATGTTCGTTCTTCTCGAAGGGAGGAGGGGGAGCACCAACATCTTACCAGCTAGAAATGCACGAAGCGCCTCTCGCTGTTGAACAGTCAAGGAAACGATGAGTAATTACGGAAGCATAGAGTTGCCAATGTGGAGCAAACATTTTTGGCTGGCATGTATGTTCGAACATACTCGCAAATATGTTCGAACATACTCGCAAATATGTTCGAACATACCCGCAAATACGTTCGAACATACTCGCAAATATGTTCGAACATACTCGCAAATACGTTCGAACATACCCGCAAATATGTTCGAACATACTCGCAAATATGTTCGAACGTACCCGCAAATACGTTCGAACGTACTCGCAAATATGTTCGAACGTACTCGCAAATATGTTCGAACATACTCGCAAATATGTTCGAACATACTCGCAAATACGTTTGAACATACTCGCAAATACGTTCGAACATACCCGCAAATATGTTCGAACATACTCGCAAATACGTTCGAACATACCCGCAAATATGTTCGAACATACTCGCAAATATGTTCGAACATACTCGCAAATATGTTCGAACATACTCGCAAATATGTTCGAACATACTCGCAAATATGTTTGAACATACTCGCAAATATGTTTGAACATACTCGCAAATATGTTTGAACATACTCGCAAATACGTTCGAACATACTCGCAAATATGTTCGAACATACTCGCAAATATGTTCGAACGTTACTTGTAGGCTACATGCTACAAAGTTAGCATACCCCCATAATGCGTATTATTTGCGCATGTTCGAGTGAAAAAAAATGACGAACCTAAATCATGCACGGCAGACATGATAAATTGTAAAAGTTACGAATAAACACTGTTTTTTGTCTACTTAATTTTATAATAAATTGGTAATGTGGCCCAAATGTCTAAAAAACTTGCGCATGCGCAAATAACACCGCATGGCATTATGGGAAGGTATGCTAACTTTGTAGCATGTCGCCTACAAGTATGTGCAAACATATTTGCGAGTATGTTCGAACATATTTGCGAGTATGTTCGAACATATTTGCGAGTATGTTCGAACATATTTCAATACATTCGAATATATTTCAATACGTTTGAACATATTAGCGAGTATGTTCGAACATGCTCGCCAGCCAAAAATGTTTACTCCACAGTGGCAGCTCAAGATACAAGATGTATTCTCCGGAGTTCGTGAACTCACAGTTTCTGCGAGAATTCATCTTGCGAGAGCAAGGTTACTCCCAATGAAAAGACTGCCCAAGTTAGCATGTTAGCACCAATGAAGAAATTGGCATGTGTGTGGGGGTATGCACCTTTTATCCACACACAGCATGCTAGCATGAACCAGGGACCAGTTCATTGTTTATGTATGCATGGCGACCAATCCAAATGTTTTGCTCATTTTCGTGCTGTATCCTGATTGGTAGATGTCACGGATCTGCTGGTGGGATTGTTAGCTGTAGGCAAGTTGGAGCACACCTAGCTGTGTGTGTGCGCATGTGTATGTGTGTGTGTGTACGTCTGAGTTCTTCACAAACACTATTGCGTGTGCGTACGTTAAGGCCTGTCATGTTGTTAGAAGACGCGCAAACACGGAGATGAAACGCAAACGTGCGCAAGCTAATTAGCGTTAGCAGGAAGTGGCACCAGCCGTGTGGAGCGCACGCCTCACCTTCACATTCACACACGTCGTCTAAAAGTGTTAATTAAAGAGAAGTGAAAAAAAATTGTGTTGTTGTGTTGACACACACATACGGAGTCAACAAGGCGAGTGCGTGCTTGTTGTGACGCGACATCTGTCAACTGTCAGTCATCACCTTTCAAATGCTTCATGATGACGTTTGTCTTTTGTTTACACGAGTCATCAGCATTTTTTTTGTCTGTTCACTCACACGCGTCTTGTGTTGTTGTGTGTGGTGTCATTCAAACGTGTTGTGTCTTTGCAAAGTGTTGACTTTTGTCTCCTTAATTAGCTTCCACTGCAGTGTGCGTGGATAGAAGTGTCAGCGTATGCTGAAGTGACATGTTGACACGATAACACTTTGCTTCTGTCTTTTCGTCTTGTCGATTGCAGTGATGAAGATCTCAAAGGAGCCAATCATAATCTTCATCGGTTATTATTGATTTGATGTTAATTTGTGTATATATTCCTTGCTTGTAATGAGTTAATGACTTGTTATGATGATTAAATCATTGGTGTCATTGATATTCAAATGTATGCGCATGTAACAGCCAATTAGGCGATTTAATGGAGGGGCGGCTTGATTACATATTATGCTAATGCAGGCCTACTTCCTTATATGGGCATGGTGTGTGTCTGTGTGCATGCATGTCATCGAGTCAGCTAATCTGCTCATTATCCTTTAGTCAACCTAATAAATTCCTCTGCCATAATTCCGCCTCCTCCCTCCTGGAATGACTTGGTCAGCTGACAGGAAGTGGCATCATCAGACTTGTTCACTTCATGGCACTGACCTGAATATATGACTGAATGGCTGATAGCCCATTCACGCCTATGTAGTCCGTTGAGGTCACAGGGCGGCCATCTTGTGCCTCCGACCTCGCATGCAGACGACTGTATATTCTATAGGGGGTAGTGTGTGGGTGGGTGGATGGGGGTGGGGGGTGCTAGGGACGTGGTTAATATGTAGGGCAGTTTAATTATTCGAAATTCAATCATTGCACTCCACAATTACAAAATCGGCATAAAATTGTTGTCCGCTAGCAGGTTGTTTTAGAATCTCCACAATTACGTAGAATGTACAATTCAATGCCCCGTCCTTTACAATTCATTATTTTCCGTAATTGTTCGGTTTGACGAGCAAAGAGTACATCAGCTGCTCTTTCTAGTTTTTAGCTACCACAACAAAAGCACATGAACAGAACTTGGTCGTAATTAGGAGTTTCCGACAGTCTTGGAATAACCACAATCAACAAACAATGTTGGAAAAAATATTATTTATTTCACCTCTTGACTTCAATTATCTATGCAAACATCATTTAGTCTCACTTAATTCTAACTCGAATCACGAAGCAGGCAATAATGTACTTGTCAAGAACTTTAGGAAACTAGCAATCATTCGTCCAACACGAAATGCAATATGTGGGCGCATACAATGGCAGAAAAAAAGCCATATAACATATGTATATATTAGGGATGCAACGATACCGGCAATATCGTGATATCGCGATATTCAATCTCCCACAACATATCGTCGTCGTTGTCATGTCACGATATTACAAGCAGCACATCTGTTAAAAAAGTCAGGTTGATTTCCATTTGTGCAGTTCTCGCACCCCGTGGTGGCTCGCGTTTTAGTGCAGTTTAATTTTCACTAGGCATGTTTTGGCCCTTATACGTTTAAAATCCACGCTAAAGGTCAGATGAAGGGCAAAGTAATATGCTTGAGAACTGAGTCAATATGTGGAGTAAGTGCCTCAATACATATATTTTTATATATAATATTTGTCTATTTTTCATTGCTGTATAAGCACAATATTTATTTTTTTAGTATGAGTTCTTGTTTTGTTTTTTTATACAATATTGTGACATTTTTTTTATATCGCCAACCTCCCCACAATATCGTGATGATTATCGTATCGTGGCCTCCATATCGTGATAACATCGTATCATGATGTTTGATATCGCTACATCTCTACTATATATTATAAGATAAATCTACTCTTTCCATTTCAATCATTCTTACCGGTGAAATGTTTGTCCACAGCCATGGTGCTGGCGATTTCCGCAGTGTACCGCTACACACGTCGGCATTTCCGTACACAACGCGTAGTCCGAGAAAGGTTTCCTGGGAGGTGCAAGATGGCGGCCAAGTGACCTCAAGATTCTTGGCCTATCAGCCATCCATATATTCAGGTCAGTGCTTCATGGGCACCTGGAGATGTCATGTGGCATCTTGTGTGTGCATGAGGATGAGGATGATGGTGATGATGATGGTGTTGAGAGTAATGCGGGCTGAGCCGTCCTTCCTCCTTCGTTCCCGGTGCTCATTAGCATATCTCCCGAGAGGCAGGCTGATTGACAGCCAGCTGGCGGCCTATGAATGAGGTGTGGTGGCTGTTATGCAAATGAAGTCATCTTTAAGTCTCCTTCCCTCCTCCTCTTCTTCTTCACTTACTTTTATTCTAATGCCGACGTTTTCCCGCTTGTCTACCCCACAACCCACCCGCCAACCCTCTGTGGAAGCGTGCGCCTTAATTGTTAAATCCGAATGAACATTAACTTGGTCGCCAGGCAGATTATGCATAAAAAGAGTTCATCATCTTCACTAATAAGCAGGAAGTGTCCTTATTTGGCCAAAGGGGGAGGAGTCACAATCAAAAAGTTAGTTCCAATTGAAAATTTGTGTTGATTGACAAATTGGTAATTCTGAAGGACTGCCAATGGCCAATCATGACTTTTGAAATACTGTAGATGATGTCACCGGCTTGGCCACGCCCACTCAAGTAGAGGCTGATGGTCAAGGCGAAAATGTAAACAAACGTTTCCATACAGACTCTTTTCGCATTGTCTGGTGTGTGACCAGTTGCTTGTTTATCGATATGTGTGATTGACTGGCGACCAGTCGCACGACAGATCACATGACAATTGGTCAGCTGGGCACGCAAGTGAAAGGCAGCGACCAATCGAGGCGACATGTTCCACCATTTTTAGATGCACTCAACGTCTTTTGCTAACACCTGACAACATTTCTGCTGTTGTGTGCGCTTGTGCGTTTGTGGTTATTCTTAGCTGAGCAGCAGCCTAGTGAGTCTTTGGGGAATATAACGGACACACACACAAAATGAAATGTTGTGGAATTCCCCGGGAAGCCCCCCCCCCCCACACCCCCTCCACCCCCTTTACTTGTTGGCATCGTGCGACTTTTTAACAGGCTGCAAAGTTGCACAAAGTTGAAAAATAATCCACTTGAGCTTTTTATTGCGATTGCTATTTCATTGTTTTATCTGGGTCGTCTTCTCGTGTATTTTGTAACAAATACAATAAATAAATGCTAGTGATGACAAATGAGATTTCTTATCATAAACAAACGTAGCAATGGTCAAGCACGATGTTAAACATGATTGGGTATGGGGGAATGTTTTAAAAAAAAAAAAAAAAAAAGAGGAAAACACAATTACGCAACTTCACTTGCTTCTAAAGTCAGTCGCTGTGCGTCATATCACACATTTTGTCTCGTTTGCATTTCATTTCATCATCCAATTTTCATTTGGTGACATCACAGTCAAACATGCTGGTGATGCAATCTTATAAAATGTCAATATTGGGATAATCATCAAGCACCTTGAGATACAAGCAACTTGACCTTTGTTTTGTTTTTTTTTAAAGCTGGACTCACTTGACAAGTTGCAGTTTGGGGTCAAGCTGTTTTCTGCCAATGCCAGCTATTGTTTACCTGAAACAAAAATGAATGACTGTGTGCCTTAAATAAGCTCATAAATCCGCTAGCTGAATGCTAACACAGAATGCAATCGTTGGGCTAACAAATAGCATCCTGGTGGAATAGATGAGCAACAGACAAACAATAACACTCACATGCATCAATTCTTTATCCTCTGCAAAGACAGACCAATAAGATTGCATCTTAGAGTTATTGACTCTTGTTTCTGTATGACACTGCCCCCCGGTGGCCAAGTTATCCACACCAGAAGGATCCACAATACATTCTCTTCAATGATGTCATTACTGAAGGCTTTGATAACGTGCACTTATGATAATTGTGCTATTTTCCTTTTCTGAAAGCACACCAGAAAAATGTTCTCTTTTAAATCCACACTTGACTTTTTATCGAGCAACATTTGCAAGTAGAAGATGCAAGATGATGAAAACTTTCACGTTTCGCTGCTTCAACTTTTTAAAGTGTGCCGTGCGTGCGCGCGCACGCGAGTGCGCAGCATAGTGAGGAGGACCAGACAGTGTGAGGTCGCGGGAGGTCAGTGTGGCTGTCCTGCGCCGTGATAGGCTGTCACCCGGGGGTGAGAGGTCAACGTAATTAGCCATGCCGAATCCCGCCGCACCCGTGTTCCGAGCTCGTTAACGCGCGCTTTTACACACCGACCTGCCACCGCGTCTCACACACACATGCGCACACACATCCGCTTTGTTCTCCAAGCAGAACGTTTTGCGAGTTTGCGAGTTGAACCTCCGGGGAGGAGACGAAAGAGGAGCAGACACAAACCTAAGCGAAATTTCCGATCCTCTTGTTGACTCGTGCACGTCACAATATGCAAATGAGGTTTGCACATCAGTTAGTGATACAAAAGGATTAATTTTTTTTATTTATCAAATGATTTTATTTTTCATCGGAATTAATCACATAACTTAAATGGTTAACTTATGATTAATTGCAAATTTTATATCAGTTCTAAATGTACAATAAAAAGAAATAAGTTTTCATACTCTGGAAAAAAGTTATACTAATAGAAATATGGCTGCATCTTTTAGTCATTGATACAGTAATCTCATAATAATAAAATTGAGTGAAAATTAAACAGATGTAGTGTAGCTACTGTAAAAAATGTGATATTGATTTGTGTTGATGTCATTTTCTGCCACTAGATGGCATAATTGCATTTGTAAGACGGTGGCAGCTCAGTAGGAGTGTGACGATATCGATACCGCGATAAATCGTGATACTTTGTCTATCGATAGATTATCGATACGTCTACGCAAGTATCACGATATTTGTCGGTCATATACAGCCACTATAATTACTTGGCGGGCCACTAGGGGGAGCGCCTCATGAGAAATGGACGGATTATTCCGATGTATTTATTGTTATTATTATTATTATTCATTTTTATTTTGTATTATTATTATTATTATTATTATTACTTTATGATTAGTTTTATTGTAGATTATTGTGGATTTATTACCTGAGCAATATAGCAATAATTGCGGTATCGTCGTATCGTGAGATAATCGTTATCGTGAGCCTTGTATCGCATATCGTATCGTATCTTGAGGTTCCCACCCCAACAGCTCAGTGCATCATTTTTATTTTCATATTAAGAACTATCTAATCTTTAACATGAAGTTAACATGAAATTCTGCACATTTTTAAAATTGTAAAATAATACTTGACCCCGTCTCCACAAATATATGCATTATTATTTAATTTATTACTTCAAAATTTTGACGTGAACGTGTCAGCTGCGTTGTGACTAGAATTCCCCCAGTAAGGACCAGTCAATAATCGTGTTTTAAAAAAAATAGAACTTTAAAGTTACTCAAAATGAACCCACTAATTTTGATACCCCTAGATTTGATCAATGCATTTGAACGCTTTTAATCGATATGTTTATATTTTTATCAACATGTTTGAAGTGTTTCCTCCATATTGTGTGTTTTGCAAGTTGACAAATATTGATCAGATGCAAATGTTGCGTTTTTGCGATCTTGTCAGGTTCTTCCTCAAGTTTTTCCTCAAGTGCAACCAGAACTGCCTGAAAAACGCCGGAAACCCGCGAGACATGAGGAGGTTCCAGGTACGGGCGTGCGTGTTACAAAAGTGCCGCGCACACACACGCACGCACAGACTGACAGGAAGTAATGAGGAGGAGGAAGATGAGGTCCCATTTTCACTCTTGATTTTTTTTTCCTTATCGAAGCTGCTGCGCGCCGTCAGGAAGAAAGCACTTTACTACACATGTGTGTGTGTGTGCGTGACAGCAGCAGCATGTGTGTGAGTGTGTCTAATTGTGCGGCTATTGTAGTGGAACCACAGGAGACAGCTCTGTTTCTCTGGGAGATAATTAAGGGCCGGACCCTTCACTGGAGCGCCGGCACACCACCGCAAAAGAGCGGGTGTGCGTGAGATGTCAGATTTGGCGCAAGGCACCTGCTTACGGCACCACAACTATTTTACATGTTATTATTTATATGACTTTGTTTTTAAAAATGTTTATGAGCCGGTCAAGCAAAAAATAAATACATCTTGTAAACTTGACAGCACAGAAACACACATTGTGACCAAGATTGACAAATTTGAATGAGCAAAAAATGAATGGCCAAGTAAATGCTAATTAAAAAAAAAAAAAAAAAAAAAAAACGTAATTTATCAAAATTGTTTCTTTGCCACCATTTTGTGTGTGTAAATGTCTCCCATGTTGAAAAAGCTACGCTTAAAGTTTTGGTTTCAAAAAGTTGTATGGACTTTGTGTACAGTAAACACACAACTTACATCTGCTAGCTTCATGCTAACATATAATGAAACTCCATACAGGGACTAACAAATTGCATTTAGGAGCAACACAATATCCAGTGAATTGATAGCAAAAAATGTGGCATTAAAATCAATTTCATTATTTTATTAGCATTCATTTCTGATGAAGTAAAATGTTACTTTATATCGCATGTATTACCCCAAGTGAAAAACGATTGAGTGAAACTCTTCTTTGTTTGTGACTGCGTGACTGAATTGAACTGTACTGCCTCCGGTGGTCAAGATGTGCACTCCAGCAGCCGCAATAAATTCATCCTGATGAACAAATGTTCATTATACATTTTCATAAAGTATAATACAATCTTATACAGTACTATTTTCATCACAAATATTTTGTTGCAGGAGTCTGGAAGGATTTGTAGTGATTTATTTTTGGAATTCTTTATGGCAAATTGGTCAATAATTGCTTTTTGATATATCTTTCCGGTCTTTTGTAAGGTGGTGGTGTCCACTACGGTGGGCGTGGACGGTCACGTGCTGTCCGTTTCCGACAACATGTTTGTCCACAACAACTCCAAACATGGCCGCCGGGCCCGCAGGCTCGACCCGGCCGACGTAACGCCGTCGTACCTCCATCATGGTAACGTTACTAACACTGTATCTGTGTCTGTGTGCTAGCATCATGAGCAGCAGATGGTTGATGGATTTAATCCTATCAGGTGATTCCTGCCCCCTCCATCTGGCTAATCACGCACACAATATGTGTGCGTTATAACGCGCATGTTTGTAAATGGGGTAGAACTTATTTTGTGTAGTTGATGACATAAATTATGTTTTGGAAATAGAAATTAGATATTCACACTGATTCAAGAATTATTTTAGGAGGTTCAAATGCATATATTTATTTCTGTATTCATTTATTTATTGATTTTCTACTGCGTGTGTTAGGAGGCTCGCCGTGCATCAAGGCCATCAGCCCCAGCGAAGGTTGGACCACAGGGGGCGCTACAGTCATCGTGATCGGCGAAAACTTCTTTGACGGGCTGCAGGTGATCTTCGGCTCGCTGATGGTGTGGAGCGAGGTACGGCTGCGTCCTACTCTTCATCATCCTCATCATCATCTTTCCACATTAGAATGAATGGAAACGCCGTCAAACAATTCCAGTCTCCGCCTCCCAAAAAAAAAAATGTTTGTCATTGGCTTTTGAATCGCACTCTACAATATACTTTTTCAAAATAGATAGCTGCAAAAAAAAAAAAAAATGTCAGGTTCAAGATGAATTGTTTTGGACTGTGCGTCTCCTTGTGGTGTCCCCACCAGGGGGCAGTATAGTGCACATGGATAGAGACGCTCACAATTCCTCAGTAAGCTGCAAATTTTTTTGGGGAATTTCATCTTTTTATGCAGTTGCATCGAAACTTTGTTAGAGGCGATATGGCAAATACAGTCGAAGACTATTTTTTTTTTTTTTTATATATATATTTTTTTTAAATTCCATGCTGTGAGGAAGAGAATTTGTCTACAATAGCTATAAATTTGCGTCTTTGCATATCTCGTAAGTTTTTTTTTAGTTGTGCTAGTCCCCATTACTCACCTTCCACCCACTTTTTTTTGACAGCACTTCGAACACGGCCCATGCTAATCCCACCCTTTAAAAAAAATATCATTGCAAACCATGTCAAGTTATTTTTATTTATTATGTTTACATGCCACGAGCGATTTAAAAAAAAAAAAAAAAAAAAGACGACAGTGGGCCATAGTTTGGATAACACAAATGGAGCCAAGAATTGTGTTTTGATGGCGGATAACCTTTCCAAAATGTTGAGTATATAAAATGTGACATGACAAAAATGTTGCGAGTGTCCTCTCGCCTCTTGCAGCTGATCACGCCGCACGCCATCCGCGTGCAGACGCCGCCGCGGCACATCCCTGGTGTGGTGGAGGTCACGCTGTCCTACAAATCTAAACAGTTCTGCAAGACCACGCCGGGACGTTTCATATACACGGGTACACGCGCACACACGCGCACACACACACACTACTTCCTTTGCAGAAGTATCGCAATGTATTTATTTATTTATTTTTTATTCTTGCTTTATTGAAACTTAACATACTTGACGTTTGTGGAGAGCTTGTTGTTGTTGGCCAAAAGATGCAAATTAAGCCCTGAGGCCAGCTGCTTTCTACTTGTAATTGGTCCGACCGGCATTTAACTGAGGCCCTGATTGGCAGCCGCTGACCGCTGTGACCTTCTGATTGGCTGATGGCTTCAGCATGTGACCCGGTCGGCTCCAGCCCGTGAGAACTGCGCTCTGGAAGGCCGCATGGCACGCATGTTGTTGTGGAAAGTAAAGCAAATTAAGCGGCACTTGAGGGCTTGTATTGCAACTTTTTGTTACCTTTTTCAGAAAAGACAAGCTTGTGTGTGTTTTTGAAAAGGTTTTGTAAAGGTTTTTACAGTACAGTTGACCCTAGCTGATTAGGACCATGCCCCACTGTGGATGATGAAAATCCGCCAATAAGTGATGCTCATTATAATTGTCGTGTGGAAAAAAAATAACCCAAAAAGTACATGAATAAATGATAAAATCCCTTTCTAAGTGTTTCCATGAAAACAAACAAAAAAACAGCAAAAAAAGTGACTCTTCCGATGATTTCAAGCTGCACTTCTTCAGTGCAGTACCACATTGTGCCACAACATCATTGGCAGCACTGAGCGCCACTAGATGTCATCAAGAGACGAGAAGAAGAAAATACAGTCAAGCCTATCAATATTGTTGCATGTTCAAGTCGCAGTTTGAAGGGTCATCCTCATTTTCAGAGGTGGCAAATCCAGGTCCAGAAAGTAAAAACTCTGCCACAGTTTGGCTTTAGCCCCTGATGCTAGCTAGCTTCCTAGCATGTAAATGAGCACCATGTGAGCTAGCTAGCTAGCACCTGGGGCTAAAGTCAAACTGTGGCAGGGTTTTTACTTTCTGTAACTAGATTTGCCACCTCTGCTCATTCCTGTTAGCCTGTCTATGACGTTTCACATTTTAGCTTAGCATTATGCTAATGACATTTCGGTATGTGTGATTTGGTTGAACTTTTGAGGATTTAACAATGAATAGTATGTTGAATTGTCTTTTTTTTTTTTTCCCATGTGCATGCGTGTCCTCTGAAGCTCTCAACGAGCCCACCATCGATTACGGCTTCCAAAGACTACAGAAGGTCGTCCCTCGTCACCCCGGAGACCCTGACAAGCTGCCAAAGGTGCATGTACACACACACACGGGGCAGTGGGCTGTGTGAAAGGATTAGAAGCAAACATATGATTGAGGAATTGCTCAATGAATATTTTGCTTTATGTGTGTGTTGATTGTGCACTCGCCAAGACGCACACACAAGCCCAGCCCCTCCCCCACCCATCTGATGTCACTTGTCTTGCATCCCAGTGATGATATCATGTTGGCCGATGAGGTCATAGGTTTGTGTTAAGGACGGCCACGGAGAAAGTCATCCAATCATCTCATCTGTGTGCGTGCAGAGTGAGCTGATGACAAAGGGAGGCGTGTCCCCTGTTCCTAATGGCTCATTAGCAGAACGCCACGCTGCTCATGTGCCACTATTACACTCTCATACGTCAAGTCGGACACAGTCATGTGAGCAGAACTCAAGACCCCAAAAAATAAATAAAAGTCTGCATCAAATCCTCCACCCAAATTTGGAAATAGACACTTGACATGAAAATCAGGCTGAGCCCAGTGGTAGTCATGCTGAGAAAATAGTTTCCAAACTTCCAAGGTTGAAACTTGAATGTTAATTTGTTCAGTTTTTTTTAAATTGATCTTTTCTAAAAGGTGTTTTTATTTTTAAAGTATTTTTTGGGGTGGGAATTTAAAAGAAAAAATGGTGGTGGGAAAATGGTTCGGAAAAATATAATACAGTACTGAAAATAAAATGTTTTTTTCTTTTTTTACATCAACACAAAGCCAATCTTAAAAAAAAAAAAAAAAAAAAAAAAAAAGATCTAAAACAAATAGTCTTTGTATTCCCAAAATATTTTGGGGGGATGGGTATAAAAAAAAATGGTGGTAAAAAAATATAGTGCAGTACTTTTTTATTTTGTTTTGTTTTCCCCAGAAAATCATGTAAAGGCAAATCTTTTTAAAAAAAATAATACTGCATATAAAATTTACTTTATTTATTTTTACAAAAAAGGCAAGTCTTTAAAAGATATTTTCCAAAAAGTCGTTTCTCTCCAAATATATATATTTTCTTTTGAGGTGATAAGATTTTTTTGGGGAGGAAAAATAGAATACAGTATAAAATATACACTTTTTTTTTTTTTTTTTACAAAAATATGTATAAAAAAATCTATTACAAAAACAAACAAAAAGTCTTTATTTCTGAGTGAGATGACATGCATGTTAAAAATGACATATTAGGTGAGTGAGTGGTTGCTTAGCCAACAGGAAGGAGAAAAATAAGAAAATGTAAGCACTTCCTGTCCCTGCTTCCCCCGCAGGAGTTGATCCTCAAGAGAGCCGCCGACCTGGTGGAGGCGCTCTACGCTCTGCCGCACAGCAACCAGGTCAGCTTGCATCACGCCTGGGTCACGTGACCGAATTTTTTTAGTAGACGTGTGTCATAACATGTATCATATGTGTACGTTGATGTCATGTGAACATGTGATGTACATGTGTTTCTGCGGCAGGAAGCGATGGCGAAGCGAGCGGCGAACATCGCAGAAGCTCTGTACAGCGTTCCTCGAGGCCACGCCCATCTGCCTGGCCCCGCTCACCCCAGCTCAGTAGCTGCAAGCTCCTTGTCGGGCCAGCTGTCCGTCAACGTGTCGGAGCCCTCGCGGACCAATCAGGGTACGTGGCTTTCCAAACCCCGCCCACCGCTGAACCACACGGCTGACTCCACTGCGCCCCCCGCAGGCTTCCTTCGGAGCGCTAATGGCCTGTCTCCTCACGGTTACACGTCCGCCGGCTCCACGCCGCAACACGCCGCCTACTCGCACACGCCGCCGCCGCACGCCGCCATCAACGCGTACGGCAACAACGCCGCCATCACCGACTTGGGAGCCTCGCCCGTCTTCATCAACCCGTCCGCCGACAGCTCGCCTTACGCCAGTCAGTGTGCGTGTGCGCATAGATGCGTGTCTATGTGCGTGTGTTAATGCCATGTGTGTGCGTAGTGATCCCTTCCAGCCCCACGCTGGCGTCGCCAACATCTTTGTCCGCCAACTGTTCGGCGGCGTCCTCGGGCGTGTTCTCGTTCTCGCCCGCCACTTTGGTGTCAGCCGCCGTCAAGCAGAAGTCGGCGTTCGCGCCGGTCGTCAGGCCTTCATCCTCGCCGCCGCCGCCATCTTGTACGAACTCTGGCGGCCTCCAAGGTGATGATGAGATGACGCCACCTGACCACCCGCCTTTTGCGTCCTGACTTTTTTTCCGTGTGTGCGTGCGTGCAGAAGGAAACTTTGCGGAGCCGGTGAAGTTCTCGTCGGGCGCCCTTCAAGGCCTGGCTTTCAGTTGAAGTAAGTCCCGCCTTCTCTGTGGTGACTTCACTTCCTGTTTTCACTCTTCTTGTTTGTCGATCATCTGTCCTCCCCTTTCATCATGTCATCTCCATCCTGTCTTCCTATTGGTAGATTCACGCAACAGGAAATGACATTATTTGCTTCGCTCAATGTTTTTGAAACATTTTCAATTTAAAAAAGAAAAAAAATCATTTTATTGCTCCTAAAACTTGTCTTTCTCTCCCTCCTGGCAGCCGGCCCACGAACAGTCGTGGCTTTCCCGCCTTCCCCGCGCAAAAGAAGCTCCTCAGCTCATCCAGACCAGGCATCAAGAGAGGAAGTTGCTTTTATTTTGTCGGGTTCCGTTGTGTTTTTGATGGTTTTGTTTATTTCTTGCCATGTTTTGAGTTCTTCTTCCTGCTGGAGAGCGACCAATCAGGTGTGACTTCTTAATGAGCCCACCCACAGCAATCAGCCAATCACAGCTGAGATGTTTGTTTTGCGTTGATAGCGTCGTCATTCATTGTTTTTCCCGTAATCGTATAACCATCGAGTCTTAACGAGTCACAAATTGACTTCTTTGAAGCAACGAGCGTCTCAAGTCTTTTGTCTTCCTTTTTTCAATCCAATTTTTGGTGCCTCAGTGCTGCTGTGTCATGTTAGCAACAGCAACCATGCATGAAAGGAGATTTTTATTTATTTGAAGAAACAAAACAAAACCCTGTCAAGAAGTTTTCTAACCCTTTTTTCACTTTGGAATGTAAAAAAAAAAAAAAAAAAAGCAAACGTTTGTGACATTTTAATTAAACTTTGTTGCGTGTCACCAGCCCGCTTGTCATCATTTGGCGCATACAACTTGATATAGTTCAGTTTTCTATTTTAGATTCTTTCCACGTTGTTGTATATGCACGATTCTGCTTAACAGACCTCATTAGGTACCTCGTCAGGTGGCATCCAATGCAGAAATTCTGCCTTTTTTTTTTTTTTTACACTAATCGTGCTGACTTTTGATTGACACGGTGAGAGGTGTGTGTATGTACGCGCACAAGTACAAATACGAGACATCCATTAGCTAATGGATGTCTGCTCTCTATTCTCTCATCCGCCATCACTTTGTCACACTGACACCCTTGCTGCTGCACTTAACCCCCTAACGCAACACATGCACACATCCAACATTTGGATTACATACTTGGAAGGTTCGACAGCCACATGCTCAATGAAGTCACACACTTGGGAAAATTATTACTTTCATTGAGTTGAGATTTTCACAAAAAAAAAAAAAAAAAAAAACTTGGGTCCAAAATGTACTGTTCTGATACTTGCAATTTGACCAAACTTTCTGAATTATTTTGTACAAAAGAACCCAATTTTGGAGGTTGTGTACAAAATTATTGTGGGCAATACTGTATTTAAAAAAAAATATATAGTACTATAAACTGTATTTTATTAAAAATCCTTTTAAAAATTGCATAGTATTGTATTGTATTGTATAGTTTTTTTTTGTTTTTTTTTTTTAAATGACCATCTATAGTATGGCATTTAAAAAAAACAAAAAAACAAAAAAAAACATATATAGTAAGGCGTTTTTTTTTGTTTTTTTTGTTTTTTTTAAAAAAACGACCATGGATAGTATGGCGTTTTTAAAAAATAATAATAAATAAATAACGACCATGTATAGTAAGGCGTTTTGTTTTTTTGTTTTTTTCAAACGACCATGTATAATATGGCGTTTATTTTTTTTTTTAAAAACGACCATGTATACTAAGGCGTTTTTTTTTGTTTTTTTTTAAAAACGACCATGTATAGTATGGCTTTTTTTTTTTTTTAATTAAATAAAATAAAAAACGAACATGTATAGTAAGCCGTTTTTTTTAACGACCATGTATAGTAAAGCGTTTTAAAAAAAAAAAAAAAACGACCATGTATAGTATGACGTTTTTTTTCTAAAAAAAAACAAAAAACAAAAAAAAAAACGACCATGTATAGTAAGCCGTTTTTTGTTTTTTGTTTTTTTTTAACGACCATGTATAGTAAGGCATTTTTTTTTTTTTTTTTTTTTTTAAACGACCATGTATAGTATGACGTTTTTTTTTCTAAAAAAATAAATAAAACAAAACAAAAAAACGAGCATGTATAGTAAGGTGTTTTTTTTTTGTTTTTTTAAAGACCATGTATAGTAAGGTGTTCTTTAATAAAAAAAACAAAAACAAAAAACCGACCATGTATAGTAAGGCGTTTTTTTGTTTTTTTTTCAACGACCATGTATAGTAAGGCGTTTTTTTTGTTTTTTGTTTTTTTTAAAAACGACCATGTATAGTAAGGCGTTTTTATTTTTTTTATTTTATTTTTTTTTAAACGACCATGTATAGTAAAGCGTTTTTTTTTTTTAAAACGACCATGTATAGTCAGCCGTTTTCTTTGTTTTTTGTTCTTTCAAAGACCAGCTCAGTGGTCTAGTGGTAGAGTGTCCACCCTAAGACTGGGAGGTCGTGCGTTCAATCCCCCGGCTGGGAAACACCAAAGACTATAAAAATAAACGACCATGAATATAGTAAGCTGTTTTTTTTTTTTTCAAACGACCATGTATAATATGGCGTTTTTTTTTTAAAAAAACGACCATGTATACTAAGGCGTTTTTTTGTTTTTTGTTTTTTAAAAAAACGACTATGGCGTTTTAAAAAAAATAAAAAATAAATAAATACAAAACGACCATGTATAGTAAGGCGTTTTTTTTGTTTTTTTTGTTTTGTTTTTTGAAAAAACGACCATGTATAGTATGGCTTTTTAAAAAAAAAAATTAATTAAATAAAAAACGACCATTTTTTTTTTTTTTTTTTAACGACCATGTATAGTAAAGCGTTTTTTTTTAAAAACGACCATGTATAGTAAGGCGTTTTTTTTTGTTTTTTGTTTTTTAAACGACCATGTATAGTAAGGCGTTTTTTGTTTGTTTTTGTTTTGTTTTTTTAAACGACCATGTATAGAAAGGCATTTTGTATTTATTTATTTTTTTTTAAACGACCATGTATAGTAAGGCGTTTTTTTTTTTTTTTGTTTTTTAAACGACCATGTATAGTAAGGCGTTTTTTTGTTTTTTTAAACGACCATGTATAGTAAGGCATTTTTTTTTTTTTTTTCAAACGACCATGTATAATATGGCGGGGGGGGGGGTTTAAAAAAACGACCATGTATACTAAGGCGTTTTTTTTTTATTTTTTTATTTTTTTTTTTTTTATAAACGACCATGTATAGTATGGCGTTTTTAAAAAATAAATAAATAAATAAAAAACGACCATGTATAGTAAGCCGTTTTTTTTTTTTTTTAAACGACCATGTATAGTATGACATGTTTTTCTAAAAAAAAATAAATAAATAAAAGAAATAAACAACCATGTAGAGTAGGCTGTTTTGTGTTTTTTTTTGTTTTTTTAAAAACGACCATGTATAGCATGGCGTTTTCTTTGTTTTTTGTTTTTTCAATGACCAGCTCAGTGGTCTTGTGGTAGAGTGTCCACCCTGAGACTGGGAGGTTGTGGGTTCAATCCCCCGGCTGGGAAGCATCGAAGACTATAAAAAAAAAAACAAGAAAAAACGACCATGTATAGCAAGGTGTTTGTTTTTTTTGTTTGTTTGTTTTTTAAACGACCATGTATAGTAAAGCGTTTTTTTTAAAAAACGACCATGTAAAGTATGACATTTTTTTCTAAAAAAACAAAAAACAAAAAAAAAAACGACCATGTTTTAAACGACCATGTACAGTAAGGCGTTTTTTGTTTGTTTTTTGTTTTTTTTTAAACGACCATGTATAGCAAGGCGTTTTTAAAAAAAAATAAAATTAAATTAAATAAATAAAAAACGACCATGTATAGTAAGGCGTTTTTTTGTTTTTTTAAACGACCATGTATAGTAAGGCATTTTTTTTTTTTTTTTTCAAACGACCATGTATAATATGGCGGGGGGGGGGTTTTAAAAAAACGACCATGTATACTAAGGCGTTTTTTTTTTTTTTTTAAACGACCATGTATAGTATGGCGTTTTTAATAAATAAATAAATAAATAAAAAACGACCATGTATAGTAAGGCGTTTTTTTTTTTTTTGAAAAAACGACCATGTATAGTATGGCTTTTTTAAAAAAAAAAATTAAATTAAATAAAAAACGACCATGTATAGTAAGCCGTTTTTTTTTTTTTTTAAACGACCATAGTATGACGTGTTTTTCTAAAAAAAAATAAAATAAATAAAAGAAATAAACAACCATGTAGAGTAGGCTGTTTTGTGTTTTTTTTGTTTTTTTAAAAACGACCATGTATAGTATGCCGTTTTTTTTTGTTTTTTTTTAAAACCGACCATGTATAGTCATCCGTTTTCTTTGTTTTTTGTTTTTTCAAAGACCAGCTCAGTGGTCTTGTGGTAGAGTGTCCACCCTGAGACTGGGAGGTTGTGGGTTCAATCCCCCGGCTGGGAAGCATCGAAGACTATAAAAAAAAACAAAAAAAAAACGACCATGTATAGCAAGGTGTTTTTTTTTTTGTTTGTTTGTTTTTTAAACGACCATGTATAGTAAAGCGTTTTTTTTAAAAAACGACCATGTATAGTATGACATTTTTTTCTAAAAAAAAAAAAAAAAAAAAAGAAAACGACCAGCTCAGTGGTCTAGTGGTAGAGTGTCCACCCTGAGACTGGGAGGTCGTGGGTTCAATCCCCCGGCTGGGAATCACCAAAGACTATAAAAATAAACGACCATGGGTATAGTAAGCAGTTTTTTTTTTCAAACGACCACGTAGGCGTTTTTTTTTTTTTTTTTAAACGACCATTTATAGTAAGGCGTTTTTGTTTTTGTTTTTTAAACGACCATGTATAGTCAGGTGTTTTTTTTGTTTTTTGTTTTTTGAAAAAACGATCATGTATAGTATGGCGTTTTTAAAAAATAAATAAATACATAAATAAATAAATAAATAAATAAATAAATAAATAAATAAATAAATAAATAAATAAATAAATAAAAAACGACAATGTATAGTAAGGCGTTTTTGTTTTTGTTTTGTTTTTTAAGACGACTATGTATAGTAAAGCGTTTTTTTTTTAAAAACGACCATGTATAGTAAGGCGTTTTTTTTTTGTTTTTTGTTTTTTGAAAAAACAACCATGTATAGTATGGCGTTTTTAAAAAATAAATAAATAAATAAATAAAAAACGACCATGTATAGTAAGGCGTTTTTTTTTGTTTTTTTGGGGTTTTTTTTGAAAAAACGACCATGTATAGTATGGCTTTTTTTTTTTTTTTTTAATTAAATAAAAAACGACCATGTATAGTAAGCCGTTTTTTTTGTTTTTTTTAAACGACCATGTATAGTAAAGCGTTTTTTTTTTAAAAACGACCATGTATAGTATGACGTTTTTTTTTCTAAAAATAAAAAAAAACTAAAAAAATTAAAAAAAACGAGCATGTATAGTAAGGTGTTTTTTTTTTTTTTTCAATGACCATGTATAGGAAGGTGTTTAAAAAAAAAAAAAAGAAAGAAAAAAAAAACGACCATGTATAGTAAGGCATTTTTGTTTTTGTTTTTTGTTTTTTTAAAAACGACCATGTATAGTAAGGCGTTTTTATTTTTATTTTATTTTATTTTTTTAAAACGACCATGTATAGTATGACGTGTTTTTCTAAAAAAATAAAAATAAATAAAAGAAAAAAACGACCATGTATAGTAGGCTGTTTTGTGTTTTTTTTGTTTTTTTAAAAACGACCATGTATAGTATGGCGGGGTTTTTTTTTGTTTTTTTTTAAAACCGACCATGTATAGTCATCCGTTTTCTTTGTTTTTTGTTTTTTCAAAGACCAGCTCAGTGGTCTAGTGGTAGAGTGTCCACCCTAAGACTGGGAGGTCGTGGGTTCAATCCCCCGGCTGGGAAACACTGAAGACTATAAAAAAAAAAAAAAGCGACCATGTATAGTAAGGCGTTCTTTTTTTTTTTTTTTTTTAAACGACCATGTATAGTAAAGTGTTTTTTTTTTAAAAACGACCATGTATAGTATGACATTTTTTTCTAAAAAAAAACAAAAAACAAAAAAACGACCATGTATAGTAAAGCGTTTTTTTTTAAAAACGACCATGTATAGTATGACATTTTTTTCTAAAAAATAAACAAAAAACAAAAAAACGACCATGTATAGTAAGGCGTTTTTTTTTGTTTTTTTTTTTTAAACGACCATGTATAGTAAGGCGTTTAAAAAATAAATAAATAAATAAATAAAATAAATAAAAAACGACCATGTAAGGCGTTTTTTTTTTTTTTTCTTTAAACGACCATGTATAGTAAAGCGTTTTTTTTTTTTTTTAAACGACCATGTATAGTATGACGTTTTTTTTCTAAAAAAACAAACAAAAAAAACGACCATGTATAGTAAGGCGTTTTTTTTGTTTTTTTTTAAACGACCATGTATCGTAAGGCGTTTTTTTTTTTTTGTTTGTTTTTTTAAACGACCATGTATAGTAAGGCGTTTTTAAAAAATAAATAAATAAATAAAATAAATAAAAAAACGACCATGTATAGTAAGGCGTTTTTTTTTGTTTTTTTTAAACGACCATGTATAGTAAAGCGTTTTTTTTTTTTTTTTTAAACGACCATGTATAGTATGACGTTTTTTTTCTAAAAAAACAAAACAAAAAAAAACTACCATGTATAGTCAGGCGTTTTTTTTTTGTTTTTGTTTTTTTAAATGACCATGTATAGGAAGGTGTTTAAAAAAAAAAAAAAAAAGAAAGAAAAAAAAAAAAAACGACCATGTATAGTAAGGCATTTTTTTTTTAAACGACCATGTATAGCATGACATTTTTTTTCTAAAAAAAAAAAACAAAAAACAAAAAAACGACCATGTATAGTAAGGCGTTTTTTTTGTGTGTTTTTTTTAAACGACCATGTATAGTAAGGCGTTTTTTTTTGTTTTTTTGTTTTTTTTTTAAACGACCATGTATAGTAAGCCGTTTTTTAAAAAAAATAAATAAATAAATAAAATAAATAAAAAACGACCATGTATAGTAAGGCGTTTTTTGTTTTTGTTTTTTTTAAACGACCACGTATAGTAAAGCGTTTTTTTTTTAAAAACGACCATGTATAGTATGACGTTTTTTTTCTAAAAAAACAAAACAAAAAAAACGACCATGTATAGTAAGGCGTTTTTTTTGGGTTTTTTTAAACGACCGTGTATAGTAAGGCGTTTTTGTTTTTTTTCTTTTTTTTTTTAAACGACCATGTATAGTAAGGCGTTTAAAAAAAAAAAAAAAATACATAAAATAAATAAAAAACGACAATGTATAGTAAGGCGTTTTTTTTTGTTTTTTTTAAACGACCATGTATAGTAAAGCATTTTTTTTTTTTTAAACTACCATGTATAGTATAACGTTTTTTTTCTAAAAAAACAAAACAAAAAAAAACGACCATGTATAGTCAGGCGTTTTGTTTTTTTTTGTTTTTTTTTAAATGACCATGTATGGGAAGGTGTTTAAAAAAAAAAAAAAAGAAAGAAAAAAAAAAAACGACCATGTATAGTAAGGCATTTTTTTTTAAACGACCATGTATAGTAAGGCGTTTTTTTTTTGTTTTTTTTTTAAACGACCATGTATAGTAAGGCGTTTTTTTTTTGTTTTTTGTTTTTTTTTAAACGACCATGTATAGTAAGGCGTTTTAAAAAAAAAAAAATAAATAAATAAAATAAATAAAAAACGACCATGTATAGTAAAGCGTTTTTTTTAATTAAAAAACGACCATGTATAGTATGACGTTTTTTTTCTAAAAAAAAAAAAAAAAAAAAAACGACCATGTATAGTCAGGCGTTTTTTGTTTGTTTGTTTTTTAAACGACCATGTATAGGAAGGTGTTTAAAAAAAAAAAAAAGAAAGAAAAAAAAAAAACGACCATGTATAGTAAGGCATTTTTTTTTTTTTAAACGACCATGTATAGTAAGGCGTTTTTTGTTTGTTTGTTTTTTTAAACGACCATGTATAGTAAAGCGTTTTTTTAAAAAAACGACCATATATAGTATGACGTTTTTTTCTAAAAAAAAAAAAAAAAAAAAAAAAAAAATGACCATGTATAGTCAGGCATTTTTTTTTTTTTTTTTTTTTTAAACGACCATGTATAGTAAGGTGTTTTTTTTTTTGTTTTTTTTTAAACGACCATGTATAGTAAGGCTTTTTTTTTTGTTTTTTGGTTTGTTTTTTTAAACGACCATGTATAGTAAGGCGTTTTTAAAAAAAATAAATAAATAAATAAAATAAATAAAAAACGACCATGTATAGTAAGGCGTTTTTTGTTTTTGTTTTTTTTAAACGACCATGTATAGTAAAGCGTTTTTTTTATTTTTTAAAACGACCATGTATAGTATGACG